>NW_015386734.1:1175167-1217147 GCF_001527695.2 Protobothrops mucrosquamatus | reverse complement strand
ATGGTCCTCAATTTACTTCTACTGAGTTTCAGGGGTTTCTACAAGCCAACATGATCCGCCACGCTGCTTCGGCTCCTTTCCATCCTTCCACCAACGGTCTGGCTGAACGGATGGTCCGCGTTGCCAAGGACGCCCTCAAGAAACTGACTTACAGCAATTGGCATCACAGGTTGGCTGACTTTCTTCTAGCCCATCGTACTACACCGTGCACTGCCACGGGTAAGTGCCCGGCTGAACTCCGTTGGGGTCGTCGGCTTGTGACTAAATTGGACAGCCTGCATCCGGAGCGTGTAGCTTCACAGGTGTCTCAGCCACACCCACCACAGGTCCTGCGTGAAGGTGATCCTGTCTGGGCCAGGAACTATGGGCCTGGACACCTCTGGGTCTCGGCTGTGGTCTGCAAGGTCTCGGGGCCTCTGTCCTACGAGGTGTCCCTGGAAGACGGCCACGTTCTTCGCCGCCACATTGATCAACTACGTGTGAGGCGGGACTTGCCTAGGGTTCCTCCTCAGTCTCCTCTAGGGGGGGAGGAGGAATGGGAAATGCATTCTGGGAATCAGAATCAACAGCCAACGATGGTTGTGGGGAACGACACGGGTACTCAACACCCAAGTTCCACAGGAGGTTCAGGTAGCAATTCATGGGGAAGGGGGCACACAGACACCCACACACACACTCCAGCCTGGGAGTCCCACCGGAGGTATACTAACTATCCACACCTCACAAACAATACTCCAGACACGGAGAATGACTGGGAGCATACTCACAACTCACAACATACAAGAGAGCAGGCAAAACAAAGGGGTAACACGGCCTTCACAGAAAGGGCTCATAGAAGGATGTCCCCATGCATTAGGGCTAACAGGGAGGTATCCCTAGACCCTATCACTACAGAAAGGAGCCAGGAAAACCACACTCCGTCAGGAAACGTGGAGATGAGTTCAGAGGGGTTGGAAAACTCCATAGGTGGTAGGTCAACCAGGTATAGCAATCGGCAGAGTCCTGACTTCTCGAGCCTAGGAGACAGGCAGGAAAGTCAAACAGAAGTCACGAGACAACCACAGGTTAATTCACCTAGTGTGGGAAGCAACGGGGAAAACACAACAAGCTCCCCAGGTCCGAGAAGGTCGCTAAGGGTCAAAGGCCCTCCCAAATACCTTGCAGATTACGTAAGGTGAGCATGTATATATTAATAACTTGAATTAGAGGTCCAGACTGGTTGACTCTATGGAAACGATGTTGGGGCCATCGGGTCTCTGTACGACGGAACAGCCCCACACCCTACACACACAGTGTGACATTAATACAACAGTTATTTATACAAAACCTTACTATGGTGGCGTCCATGTTGGGCGCAGTATTATTTCATCTAGGGGGGAGGGGGGTTGTGTCCTGAGCCTGCAAAAGCAGGCTCGGGACATTGCAAGAGTCCCGGGCATTTGCAAAAGCTGCCCGGGACCAGACTGAGTGGCGCCGGCCTTGCGCGCATGCGCAAGGTGGGAAAAGACCGCCTTGTGATTGGTTGGAATTGCCCGGGGATCAGAAGGTATAAATAGAGGCCTGTGTGCCTCTGCTCAGGTTGTTTGTGGAATGGAAGCAGAGAATAAAGACCTGTTAGAAATGCATCGTCTCAAGCGCCATTATTCTCCGGACTTAACAGAAAGTAGCCCTTTTAAAATGCTAATTTCTTCCAAAGTTCTGTGGAATTCAATATAATGAAGATTTCTATCCTCACAGTGGACTCATGCATTTTTTTCCCAATGTGCACTCATGTATGCAATTGCAGAGAACTCTTAAATCTTCTACAGCAGGTTTTGAAGGCAAATATGGGCCTGCAGCTTAATAGCAAAATTGACAGTAGGTAACAACACTTACCTGACCATAACTAATCTCAAAAACCAAGGAAGATTGGCCCTAGTTAAAACTTGGTTAGGAGACTTTCAGATAATTTCAGAGTTTGGGGCTAGATTGGGGAGTTAAGAAAAAGCATATTGGAAGTAAGCAATGGCAAACACTTCTGAAAAATGCCAAGACAGATCCAGATACTGTAAGGTATAGTTGGGGGCAATTTAAACTATTTAAACTGAAAAGCAGGCATAGGATGTTAGTCCAAATACAACTCTTAGAGCAGCCCATTATGTAGGATTTTGCTATATTGAAATTGAGAAAAGAACACAATCACAACTTATTGAATTGATAGAAAATGGCAACATTGGTGGCATGAATAATACATTAACCCTGAGTGTTTTGATAGATTTTTTTAAGTTAAATAAAATGAACTTATTATCCGAAAATTGGTTAAATTGGGGCAGTTTATAAATATTGTTAATAAATAAATAATGCTATCCATAATGTTTTACTCTATATGGGCCAGGCCATTAGGAGTTACCTGTATAAAAATTCTACCTTTTGTATAACCTACATGAGTGACTTCTTTCAAAAAACAACAACAGACAATTATTTTTACAGGACGGCATTATTATTATTTTATTATTATTTTTAAATGGCCAAGTATAAGAGTGTTGGGATGGTATACAAGAAGTAGCAGGTCTTAAGATATTAATTTTGGAGCTCATTTGATTAATACATAAAAAGAAAATATATCACCCCAAGTTGCTATTTGTTTCTGTATTTCATGGACAAGACCTTGGGGGACTCTGGGGACTATGCTAGAGCTTTTATATAATTCACAAGTTACTCACCCTTGCATTAAGAAGACAGACAACAGGGAACAATGACACTTTAGCAGTATTCCATCGTTCATCTATTTCACACAATTTCTGCTTCAGTCTATAGATTAAAATCTTGTATTTTGTATGCAATAAATACATTTTTGTTCATGTTCTTTCCTAACATGCACACTCTTGAAACATGCTATTTTTGTTTGCAACTGTAATGGGATGTGGCAATGACCTTGGGAGACAGGGCAAAGAATTGCAGCCAGAGGAACAGTCAGAAGGCAACTTAGTCTGCAGAAGGAATGTGGGTGAGTAAGCAGGTTAAAAGGGACACTCCCTAGTTTCTTGGGCTGTAAAGGGGACCGGGGATGAGGAATATTCTTTTAGACTTACAAGCTTGATGTCAGCCTTGCAAGATAGACCATATAGAAAACACGACCAGATGAGCAAAACCTGCTTTCTAACAGAATCTTGCAAGTTGCTTTTGATCTGACTGCTCTCTTGTATTATTTCAAAGTCAAGTTGAATCAGAACTTGAAGTCACAAGACATTTTGTTGCAGCCAACAAATTGAAAAAGCACAGAAGCAAGAAGCCAAGATTCCCAGCATACTTTGTAGACAACCTAAACAATTTGTTTTGGATTCAGAGTATTTATGTATACAAATACAGTCTGAATTCAAAGAAAAACAAATTACGTACATTTGTAGGACTGAAAACCAAAAGCTGCCAGACGTAGCTTTAAAAAAAAAAGAAAAACAAACAAACATAGAAATTGGATCAGTTAGAAGCAGTAAAAAAAATATTTTGGATACTTGGAAATTAGAAAAAGGAATAGACAATGTGCAGAAGTAAGAGGGCTAATTGATTAGCGCATACCAGGAAGTATCTACAGGGGGTGTCTGGCATACCGGCAAGCTTGAATAGCTGTGAAGTAGATACAATCTTCATAAACAAAACAAAATATAGGCTTACTTGGCAATCTACAAGCTGAACTTTTATAGGTTTTTTTTGGTGTATATAAAATAGTTTTGAATACCACCAGAACAGCAACATATGAACAAAGAAAAATACCATCAATATATAAAGCAGGACATACATATCTTTTAACAATTGTAGATTGGCAAGCTATGCCCAGGAATGATTATAACATATCTGAGATTCTGAGATTATGTGAAAAAGTGAATGAAAGTGAGTCTACATAGCCTCTACATAGTAGAACTGGTTGCATAATCAATTTCCACTCATGAGAATTGCCTATTCATGTGGTCTCTGGATTGTTGGAATTCAGTTTCAGTTTACCTACAATTCTTCCATTACTACAGACATGTCAAACTCACGACGTCACGGGACGTCGCGTGATGTATCGGAGC
This sequence comes from Protobothrops mucrosquamatus, assembly GCF_001527695.2. Lineage (NCBI taxonomy): Eukaryota > Metazoa > Chordata > Lepidosauria > Squamata > Viperidae > Protobothrops > Protobothrops mucrosquamatus. Next base: position 1,213,098 of record NW_015386734.1, on the reverse strand, counting down.
TTTTCCCCCATTGCCGGCAATGGGATGGGCGCGGTTTCCCAGTGACGCGTCTGGCCTGTGGGCTGGCAGTTTGACACCCCAGCATTACTACATTGAGATACTGATTTACCATCTGCAAAGCTTCATGTCTCAGATGGCAATAAGAAAAGGAAGCATATTTTATTTGAAATCTTCTAATAACCTCATGCTGTAGCTATTTATTGAACAGAACAGAACAGAATAGAATAGAATATTTATAGAATAGAAAAATATGGAGGATCAAATGAGTTTTCGTGAGATCCCACAGCTCAAATGCCATTTGTGCAAGATGAAGTGTTCACAATAATCTTTTTAACATGTCTCCAATATACAATTTCAGAGCCAGTTTAGTGAAGTACTATAGGCTATGACAGTGGTGGCGAACCTATGGCACGGGTGCCAGAGGCGGCACTCGGAGCCTTCCCTGTGGGCACACATGCTGTTGCCCCAGTCTTGCCTTCCCCCGTGACCCCCTCCTCTCCAGCAGCCCCCCTGAAGGACAGTCGCCCCCGAGCGTGGCCCACACAGAGCAGTGCAACCAAGGACATGGCAGCCAGGCAGAGTAGACAAAACTCTGCCCTCACACCCCATCATGCAGTTGATGCTGCAGGGCGCGGGCAGAGGGTGTGGCTGCCATAGCACTGCTGGGCTGCCTGGACGATCGGTGAGCTCTGGAGACAGTGAGTGGTCCTGTGGGCAGGCGGGGCAGGGGATGGGGGAGCAGAGTGGGGGCAGGGCAGGGGGGGTGGAGTGGGGGCAGGGCTAGTTTTTGGGCACTCGGTCTCTAAAAGGTTCGCCATCACTGGGCTACGATATTAAAGGCAAGACAGAAATCAAAGTTCAAGACTCTCAAGACACTTGTGCTTCTCTTGAATCTCTTCTGATGCAGATTATTTATAAATGTGACTAATCTCAGGCAGGAAATGAATGCAAGTAAAATGTTTCCTTCCCAAACATCTGGAGCTGCTGCTTAAAAAGAGCTATTAGTAATGGGACATAAAATGTAGTAATCTTCTTTATGTTAATCCAAGCAATAGGTTTTAAAGTAGTTCCAAAATCCTGGTGAAAAGCAAAAAGAAAGCAATCATGCCAAGAAACATGTACTAAATATGTTCAGCTAAGGTTAATCAAACTGAAATTAGAGATCTTTCTTTTTGCTACTGGATTATTGAATGAATTGGAGTTGGGCAATTAATTTTACTAATCTACACTTTAGGAAACAACACAAGAAAACACACTGGGCCCTTGCTTTAATCTGCCCATCCATTTAGAGGTGAGAACTGAGCACCATTTCCTGCTTAATTTAAGCTACTTACTGCCACAAATTCTCAAGTAGAGCAATAACCTGGAACTTGGGATTTTTGTGCATTTCTTCGGCATGCCTGTCAGTTTCCTATTTTCAGGGAGCAAATCCCTTCAATTAACAGCTGCGTAAATCTGTTCACACCTGAGAAGTATATTCCACATGAGAAGATCATTTGACCCTTTCGCCTTATTAGCTAACTTATATTAGAGGTCATAACAGATGACAAGTTTCAGCTACAATGAGACACATTATGATCCTATAATACAGCTTCTCCAGAGCAAAAGACATGTTAAATAATGAGTTAAATGCCAACAAAATATATACATATGAATCATCACAACCAAGCATCCCAGTGACAAATCCACACCTTTCCTTTATAGCATTTTCCCCCCCATCTGAAGTTCCTCAGAAATTACAAGAAAACCAGCCTAGTCATTCCTGATTTCTTGTCAGGTTCAACATTACTTCCTGCTTGTCATTTCACATTAATGAAAATTTACTCTAGGTAGGAGCAGATTCTGCATATCTCGCCATTTTGAAAAACAAAGTTTGGTTTCTGTTTAAAAGTAGAGCAACATTTATACTTTCCCAATTTTATACACAGAACTAACATATGGTATAGCTTATTAAGATATGAAATCTGGGCTGAATGCTCAGATTTACACATCAGTTACACTGGCACCTATTATCAAAGTGAAAATAAACGATTGTGAGAACATTAAAACATATTGAAGCTTCTCTCACAGCCTCTAGGTACAAAGCACATTACTGTATGCCTGAGCCTTTTCTTAACTTCTTATCCTTCTGCTTGCTGTTTTTCACTCAAATTATGACACCTTTTTTCTAAAATAAATTAACAGGATTTTCCCCCTCCTTTCAGTTTTCAAGTTTAGCTCCTTAGAAAAGATTATTATAAAGTAGAGTCATTAGGCTTTGGTATGAATCCAAATTTTTGTAAAGCAAATGGGGAGGGGAATCCCTTTATAAGAATTAAAAAAAAATCAAATATTCACAACATGGATGGAATTAGTACAAATCCTTCTGATTATAGTACTTATCATTATATGAAAGATTGACTTTAATCCTACACAACATCCATGAATGAGGGCTTTCAAAGAGGGGCCTTTTCCCTACTGACAGTAAGCTACAGGCCTTCAAAACAAAGCATCTATACCAAAATATGGAGCGCAGTAGAGTTATGTTGAGAGGTTGGTATAAACAGCCTGCAGAGATTGCTGTTTCTGTCTTGCATCATGTTGTTTGGAATCCAGCAGCTATGCCCAAACCAAAATTAAGAGAGAATGCATTGTAGCTGGGAGTGTTCCAATTTCTCATGCATTGCTAAAAAATATTAAGCATACAGTAACACTATTTTTCTTTTTTTTACACCAATGCTCCTAGGATATGTGTCCTATCTGCAAGTCTATGTGCATCCATTCAAAAGTATGCACCACTGAATTCATTCAGGAGTACTTCCAGATAAGTATGTGTCTAATTGCTGTTTCAATGGAATTATAATAAAATAGGGCTATAGCGGGAATGGGGAATTGGAATACCAAAGGATTTTATGCTGCCACTGTTACTTCTATTAGTAGTTAAGGCATCAGACTTGAAACTGGGAGACTGTGAGTTCTAGTCCTGCCCTAGGAACAAAGCCAGTTGAATGACCTTGGGCCAGTCACTTTCTCTTAGCCCTAGGAAGGAGGCAATGGCAAACCATATTGGAAAAAGCTTGCCAAGAAAACTTTAGGGACTTGTCCAGGCAGTCTCTGAGACTCAGACATGGTTGAACGAAAGGGGGAAAAAACACCTGCTATTTTATTGCTGGCTTTTCAATCTGAAGCAAAAGGAAGGAAGGTCACCTTGATTGGTTTAACTATATTTGCGTTTCCAGAGGTGTGATTTTAACCAGTATGTAAGGAAAAGTTTGGAGAATCTTATTGATAATATGATTATTTGAATGATGATGATGATGATGGTGATGGTGATGATGATGATGCCAACAGTACCTGATTTTGGCCTTGGTGTGTGTAAAAGGGACATGCAAATAAACTGATGACTATATTGACATATAAAACTGCTTATATTGAATAAGACTATGCCTGATACTATCTAGCATATTTGACCCTAGAACTTCAAGAAAAAGCATTCCATTTTGTTGAGACTTTAAAATTTGGCATACATATGCCATACTGCTAATCTGCAGCTTTTTCCAAAAAATATTGGCAAATATTTTATGCTGAGTTAAGAAGTAAGTTAAAAATAACAGGGGGGAATTGCATCTCACCCCCTCATTTTGTGCTGCCTCATTGTGGCAGGGGTGTTGTTGTTGCTGGGAGGGATGAACGAAGAATGCCAGGAGTATATAATCCCAGTATGGTCAACCAAAATTTGAAGCTCATACCAACTGCCCAGCTAAAGCAAGCAGACATATACATTGGGCAGCAGTGAATAGGAAGAAGCTGGAGGCGGGTGGTCACTTTAGTGACTATGGCAAAGACAATCATCTCATTTTCATGGGAGATATTCTGTATTTTAAAAAGAAAACCTCATGGATAAAAAATATAAAATGATCAATATTATACCATGTTTCCCTGAAAGTAAGACCCTGTCTTACTTTCTTTTGGGCTCTCAAGTAAGCACTAGATTTTACTTTTGGGGAGGGCTGACTTTTTGCCGGTACTGGCACCAGTAGGCTGTGAGTGCGCAGGGGTGGGGTGGGGCCTGTGCATGGGGTGGAGAAGCAACGCGGCGACGAGAGCATGGTGGTGGACCAGTTGCTTCCCTCCGCCTGCCAGACACCTGCTGAAGCTGTGCAGGGTAAGGTAGCTGGGAGATGGTGGAGTTGCTTTACTCCACCTGCCAGACACCTGCCGAAGCCGCGCAGGGTAAGGTTGCCGTGTGTGTGGGGGTGGAGTTTCTTCCCCACCCCTGCCAGACAGCTTCCAAAGCTGCACAGGATAAGGTTGCTGCGCCCGCCCCCACCCAGATCCCTCGTCTTTCCCAAGCGGTTTTTTTTAACTAACCTGCCTTTAAGCTGCATTGCATTTCTCCATTCGCTTCTCAGCCTTTGCATGTGTTTGTGGGACTACCGGTTAAAAAAAAAAAGTTCAATCAGACTTTCTAACTTCTTGCAAGATCTCAAGAAAAAGCAATTTGAAAACAAATGGGAAAAACCGTTTTTTGCCCCACCCACATTTTTCTGTTTTCCCCCCCAGGGCTTCCCATCTCCCGTTAGGGTTGGGAGGCAGTGGGGGTTAGAGTTAATGTACAGTAGGCCTGGCAGCGGCATTGGGCGCGATGTGCGAGGCGAGAAATGGCTGCGTCACGCCGAAACTGGCTGTTTGCTGCCTCCTGCCCAATGCTGATGCTATGAGACCGTGGAACAAGCCAGCGGTGGTAGGGAACTGGTATAATGGCATGTGGGTCAGAAGGGAGGAGGATCCACCAGGCCTCATGGCAGCAGCATTGGGCAAGATGCGTGAGGTGGTAAACAGCTGCAGCCAATGGCAAATGGCCACGTTGTGCCGAAACTGGCCATTTGCAGCCTTGCGCGTTGCATCCAATGCCGCTGCCATGAGGCTGCAGAACAAGCTGGGTGGCGGTAAGGAACCGGTATACTGGTACCATGGGTCAGATCCCCCCTCCCCATCGGCTTCACCTTGTCACAGGCAGGCCATCCATGCAGGCCCTTAGGTAGGGCTTACTTTTGGGGGGAGGCCTTATATTAGGCCCATCTCCCCAAAATCAGCTGGGGATTACTTTCGTGGATGGCTTTACTTTCAGAGAAACATGGTAGTGCTGGATTATGTCCTTGTCATGGAATTCAACATGCTACCATACTAAGATATAGTTAAATTCTTTTGAAATACTTAATACTAAGTTAAAGCCTTCAGGATATTTTAGTTGCTGAAATTGCCATGCAGTTGCTAGAAAAATCTGAAGTTGTAATGACAGCATTAAAGTGAGAACATGGAATATCAGAAGCATGAACATGGGATAGCTCAACACAGTGAAAGATGAAATGAATTGACTACACATTGATATCTTAGGTATCAGTGAATTGAGATGAACTGGAATTAGACAATTTCCAGTCAGAAGACCACACTATTTAATCTTCAGGAAAATAAATATAAATAAATAACTAATAAACAGTGTTTTCACAGGAGAGTATAGCAAGGATAATATGTAGCTATAATGCAATCAAAGAAGACCATACTGGAAGAAGATGAGAGTTATATTATAACTGGAGGAAGAAATTTTTCTGCCACAGAATTCATGTTAACTGCTAATCTTGGGGAGTAAAACAATATTTTGCTAAGAAATGCCTAAATAATTCCAAGCTGGAGGAAGTGAAATCTGATTCCCTTTCAAGAGCTCAGAAAGGAGATCATCTGGCAATTAAGCAGAACATAAAACAAGACAATACCATTTTATCCTGTTGGTAATATTGAATTCTTTGGCAGATTCTAATATTCATTTTTGGCCCTCTTGGATTTGGCTGTACAGTCAAGATTATTGACAAGACTACACTGCAAAAATTTACCTTGCCTGCCATATAAATTAACCCCTTATGCATGTACAGGTCATAGATGAAAGGCTTCTACATTCTACCGTAGCCTAATTAGGGAATATTCTGTTCCCTTTGCTTTCACAGAAAACTTTGCTATTTTATTTAACTTCCTTGCTTGTTTCCATTGTGTTGAGAATGGATGTTCTACAAGCTTATCCTAATTTGGACACACCGACCCTTCCTTTCTGAGGATGTATTTTTCTCTCTCCTCACTTCTGGCACGAGAAGGAAGGAAGAGAATGTTATTTACCCATAAACGGAAAGGGGTTTTTTTTGTAGGAGAAAAGAGAAAAGGGAAAGGCATTTTTTAGAATAATATTAATAATAAAAAATAACTATTCTACCCTTGGTAAACACAATGGTACTTGACTTTCTTTTCCATGATCTTTGATGATAAGAAGCACTATCACATATTCTGGCAATCACATTTTCTTAAGCTTAAACATATAAACTCCTTCAGTCTTTCTTCAGACGGACTAGTCTTGTCTAATCCTTTGAAAAATGCTATTGCCCTTCTCTGACCTATTTCAGTTTCTCTGAAATGTTTGCAAAGTGTGTTACACAGAACCACGCTTCTGATATCTTTGTAGTCTAGATCTGAAGAACATTTAGTAGCTAATTTATACCCGTACATGTATAGAAGAATTGCTAAGTTTTGTTCTATAGTTATGGTTCTTTGGAGGTTATTATAATAGGTTTCTTTTCTTCTTTCTCTTCTTTTCTCTAACATTGTCTAATATCCCACAATTTCAAGGCACCAAGTGCAGACAAACTAATAATTAATTATGGAGGAAGGGTATTTGCCTAAAGAACTGGAAGTTTAAAACTCTTGCATACTGTTGCATGTGGTTTCATTCCCATCTGCAATACAGATTCTAACCTAACCATACCACATCTGTCGGTCTCCTACCACGTTCAGGAAAGAGCACATCTAACCCAGGGGTCTCTAACCTTGGCAACTTTACGACTTGTGGACTTCAATTCCCAGAATTCTTCTCAGTAAGAAGTAGCTGCAAGGAGGTCAAAGGAAATTTTAGTTTAGAGAAACTGCTGTCAAAGACAATGAAGAAAGTCAAGACCCATCATTTCTTGTTCCAAAGGTAGAATAGTGAATTGAAATTATAAGAGGACAGATTCCAAATGAGTGTTAAAAATTATTCCCTAATACTAAGAGCAGTTCAGCAAAGGAGCAAATTACTTTGAGAGGTGATTGGCTCCCTTTCACTTGAAGTGTTCAAGCAGTGGCTGGGCTGTGGATTTCTGCACAAAACAGGGGGTTGGACTTGATGGCCTAAATCTCCTCTTCAAACTCAATTCAATGTTGCTATATTTACTTTAATATATATTTATATATTCTTAAATTTAGCACATATTAAATTATATCCAGGAGAATAGCCTTTACTTACAGGAAATAAATTAGCAAAGACAGCCAGGAAAAGTTTAATCAGATCATTAGAAGATAGATTTGAAAGGGGCTTTATATATGATTTAAAGGAGATAAATATTTTCTCTGTTCATATTTTAGCAGAGCAATTAGAATTCTTGTCTACAGTGCCCTGTTATGCTTGTCTGTTAAAATACCTCAGCTGTGTGCTTTGAATTGCTGTGACTATCTGTGGTAAAAAATGATTTTTCTAAAATTTGTAAGTTACCCTAATCTGATTTCAATCTGGCCAGACATTTCTAATGCAACAAGACAGATACACGCATTAAAATTACACTGTGTTTATTTTAGAAGAGAAAAAAGGTACATATAATGTGATTAGATGGGATTAGATTTTTTTTTCATTAAAAAAGTTTAACACCTATCTGTGACTGAAATCTAGACTCGCCTTAAATGAGCATCATAGAGAACTCCAGTTAGAGAGAAAGAAAGTAAAAATCCAGAAAATATTTCCACTGAGTTTCTTCTTCTCTTTACACCAAATCAATATCTAAGTCTTTAAGACAGGACCTAATGTTCATCATATATAAAGCAGTTTAAGGTGCTGAATCCTATTATAGGTGGTCCTCGACCTATGACCACAACTGAGTTCAAAATTTCTGTTGTTAAGTGAGACATTTGTTAAGTGAGTTTTGCCCCCATTTTCTCGCCATAGTGGTTAAGTCAATCACTGGAGTTGATAAGTTAGTAACCTGGATGTTAAGTGAATCTGGCTTCCCCATTGACTTTCTTGTCAAAAGGTTGCAAAAGGGGATCACATTACTTTGGGACACAACAATGGTCATAAGTAGGAATCGGTTGCTAAGCATCTGAATTTTGATCACATGAACATGGGGATGTCACAAAGGTTGTAACTGTGAAAAATGGTCATGTCACTTTCTTCAGTGCCGTTGTAACTTTGAACAGTTACTAAATGAAAAGTCGAGGACTACCTGTACTACTTTATCCAGCTGGATTCTGGAAGAGAACTACAGCTGAAAAAAATGTGTCAGGAACAAAATTAGATATAGGGAAATATTGAGTACCATGGTATATCCCTAATATTCTATCATTTGCTTCATATCTGATAGGAACAGACCTACATTTAATAACAAGAATCTGATATAATCTAATGCTATTTGACTCACAAAAATAGACTCTTCATATCAGAAGTGTTTGGAGTATCAGATGATTTCTAAAATGCTCATTTATACCACTCCAATTATGAAACAACAGAGCAAACTTGCATTAAACATAATTGCTCAGTTGCCACACCATCTGCAAATGCAAAATTGTTGTCAAATGCTTAATTGTTGTCCAAGCTATAGTCATTTGTTTCACACATAACTTTAATCAAAAGCTTCCCGAATGACTTATAAAATAAATAGTGCCTCTCAGAGGAAGAATTGCATCCTAATCCCCTGGAGTTTTGCTTCTGCCTTGGATTCATTGCTCTTTTCCACATCAATTGAATAGATAAAGAGACTGGAATCAGAACTTCCTTTATGATTGAAGGCTATGTTGCTTTAGACAGAAGATATTTCAGCAGGATATAAATCCAACAAGTAAATAAATAAGTTAATTAAAGAATGAGCTATCATTTCATTGGATGATTATTCTATTGCCAGAGTGAATGAGTTGGCCACAAATTATTTAAAAACAAATAAACAAATTCCTTCTCATAAAATGTATTCAGTGAGCAATATCTTAATGTGGTTCCTTCATAGGCAGATCTGCATGAGATTGTATGCTGTACTTTCTGAAATGCAAACATGTAAGACAGGGGTGTCAAATTAGTGGCCTGTGGTCCAGATGCGTCACGTGCAGGCCACACCCACTCTGGCTCCGCAAAGGCAAAAAAAAAGTCACAATACATCACATGACACAATCGTGATGTAACAGATAGATATGAGATGCAGAAGCTTTCAGGGTTGGCTTTAGTTATGCATTTGGAAACTTATTCTCTGTGAAGCAGCTTTGCAAAAAAGACAATGGTAGCTTATTATGTACAAACCTGAAACTGTGGCTTAAAGTATTCAGTCAAACAAGAAATCATTGTTATTCATGCTTTGAAATGTACTTAGCCTGTTTAAGAGTAGAATAGAAATTATGCACAGCAAAGCTGGATTCTTTAATTCAAACTATTGCAAATACAAATACAAATAAAATTCTTTTTTCAGCTGCATTCTATATAAATTCTTTATCCGGTGGTGGGATTCAGCCAGTTCGCACCAGTTTGGCAGAACCGGTAGCTAATTTTTTGTTGCCCAGGCCCAGAATGGACTTCCAGAAGCAGCATCCAAACAGAGAACCGGTTGTTCACATATTTAAATCCCACCACTGCCTTTATCTCTCTCATTGTGAGACAGATAAAAGATTTATAGTAAGCAAGTAAGCAATCAAAATAAAAGATACATTGTAGGCTCATTCTAGATCATGCATTTTATTTATTTACTAGCTGTACCCGGCCACGCGTTGCTCAGTCTGGTTACATGGAAAAGAAAGAAAGAAAAGAGAAAGCGCACGTTTGTAATATGTTTAATTTCACAATGCTTGTGGGTATACAATATTGTTTGTTGTTCCATTGTCTGTGCAGATATAGAGATTGTCTGGTTTGCCGACTGTAGAACACGCAACATATAATTGTCCATGTGAGAAGCAATCCGTGTCTAGATCTAAACCGCACAATTCTAAAGATTGGTTCTGAGCTTTGTTGATGGTGATTGCAAATGCCAATCGAATTGGGAATTGCAATCTCTTAAATTGAAATGGCATATTCGTTGGAATGATAGGAATGCGAGGAATGAGGATATCTTCACCTTTGAAAGGTCCTGTCAAGATTGTTGCTTCTACAACGTTGCTCATTAATTTTTTTTACTGCAAGCCGCGTGCTGTTGCAAAGCTTTGGCTGGTTCATATTTCGCAACATGATAATTGACACGCCGATTGGCACGCCATTGAAATGGAATCGTAAAATTGGAAATTTGGAAATCGTAAATCGGAAACATTGAAATGGAATCGTAAAATCGTAGCGTGTGTTGCTTTTACGTCCAACAGATGGTGCTGTTTTTCAAAAAAAGCATGTTTTTACCTGTCACAGGTGTGACATCTATATAATAGTAGGTATATAAAAACACGTGCGTATTCGAATGCAACATTGTGTCAAAATTTCAAAGCAATCAGTGAAGAACTTTCAGAGATTTAAGATTTTGAACAAACGAACATTTACATTTTTATTTATATAGATTTGCAAAAACAATAAAAAAGCCAACAATGTATTTTTCATAATGCACATAATATTTATGATACTAAACAAGAGATTCCCTAAACAAAATAAGTGTGAAAAAAAGATTACAAGAGGCACCACAAAGACATGAATGTTTAAAGAAAAGTTATCCAGGTAACAAATATAATACATCTCAAACAAAGATAATTGGAAGTGGCAGGTTGAAGAAAGGGAGGGGAGGAAGTACTGGGAAGATTACATGGTTGTGTAGTCGGTGGATCAAGGGCTGGGCTGTCTGATTGGAACAGTTCATTAGGATGACATATACCTTATGCATATTTTTATACATATACAAAATGGAAAACAGATTTAACAGATGTTTGGATGGAAAGGTGAGAGAGTTGATGAACAGTGAAAAAATGTGGTGCGATGCTGAAAAGTTTGAGAATCCATATACTGAACTATGGCTTTCAGGATATGCACACCACACAGATTTATTTTTGCTAAACAGATGAATATAAAAGAAAGGAAGTTTTAATTTATGCATTTTTCTCATCCTTTTCTTTTATTATAAAAACCAGTCTTTTTTCTTCTTACTTGAGTGCAACTTACTTTAAATAGGAAAAAACTCATCAACTACAATACAATAATCATAATCATCTATTAATCTATTTTTTAATAAAGCACCATAACCTAGGTTTTAAAAACACAACTATTCATAAATTATTTCTGCTGTGCCCCAGAGATGTAGATGGTTCAAAGTCACAGCTGAAACAGAGGCACAAGCTCCAGGCAACCGCCAGGCTTGGAGAAATTACACATTACAAGAAGGAAACTCAGGGCTTGGGCAAGAGCACAGCTGTTTAGTGGAGCTACAAAAAGCTTGTCCATTAAATAATCATACCCGAAGATGGTGAAATCAGTTGGCATCCATTGTTCAATGTTCTAGAATTATCCAGAGAGTGAGCTAAGGCTGGCTATGGAAAAGCTGTCACATTTTTCTGGGAAGAACCCCTATTGTTTTCATATATCATTGGAAAGAATTAAATTGCAGTAAATTATTTAACAGTCCACTGCCTTTTCTCAGTCCAATAAGCCTTTTTTTTGTATTTATCAAATTCTTCCTGTCAATATGTTCAGATACTTTACTATCCCAATAGTTTAGATATTATGATTGTTAATAATACAATAACAAGAGCAAAAAGGAGGTACATTGATGAAAACTTCAAAAGAGAGAAGAAGAGAAGGAAGTAGCCTTTTTGGCTAAATTTACCTTAACAGAAGAGTCAGTATTAAAGCTGTATTGATGCAACAATTTGTACCCTTGCCTTCAACTTGTCATCAGACAGACCTAAATTGTCCTTAATTGTTCTGGTATTAAAGTAAGGTTTTCCTCCCTTATTCTAATGTTATCCAGAGGCAGCCTCAACGTGTGTAAAATCTGTTATTGTATGCTTTGCCACCCCTGATTTTGAAGGTGAGGTCTGGTAATCAGCAGAGGGAATGATCTGTAGAGTATCAGTTGATGTTTTCCCCTTTCCTTTCATCCCTGATCAGCACTTTCTCTGCTACTGCTTTGTAAAAACTGAGCATAATTATTTTAAACATCAATATGCTGTCACAAGAAAACCAGCAAGAAAACCACATGAATATGAGCTTTGTCAACCTCGGTAGCCAAACTTGATCTAAAAGAGACTTGCAAGTTATTTCTGAATGAGGTATAATGAGGTCAGATATAGGACCCACTGCAGTGTGAGGGGTTGAGTAGAATTGTGCCGTAGTGCTTGATAATCCCATGGTCCTGCTGGGATTATTAAGAATTCTTTCTTTATTGCTCTTGCCAGTTTTGTACAAAGCTAGAATAGTGGTCAGTGAAATAATGGGGTCAAGGCAACACTTCAAAAGATTTAATTCTCTTCATGGTTCCTACTTGGCTTTTAAAAACACTATTCAGCTTGTGTTGTTATAAAATGGAGGTGTGGGAGCAGGAGCACAAGAGGCCTAGAGACACTTGGCTGTGTTGTGCTATCTCACCTACCCTATTCTTATTGTGCGCTATGAACGCGGGGATGTAGTGATGTAGTGAAGACAGAGGGCAGGGTAGGGATGAGCACTGAGGGGAGCAAATGTCATGCTAGGATACTTTTCTGCTGACTCAGGGATGGGTGGATAACACTTTAGTTCTGTAGCTGGCCTAGTTTAGGATATGAGGTTTTACCATTTAACCTCCATATTTCTTTAAATCAAACAGCAGCTTCATTTATGAAGACTGAGTGAGTAGATACTAGCCAAGACTCTGAATGTTAGCTCAATATGCTATTTCCTTGGAAAGTATAACATTCAAGGCTGAGAAAGCCAGAGACCAAAATGTCACATTTCCTGCATGGATCTCACTTCCTTGCTGGCAATCGGCATGGAGACTGCATTTAGACTGTGGCTGTGCACATGGCTATTTCTGCCACGTGTGCAATCGCAGGGAAGCCTTGGCCAATTGGCCCTGTCGTTGTGCTACAGGTGAAGGAGTGCAGGCAGTTTCCATGTGGTTTTCCTGCACAGAGGTCACAAGCAGGGAAAAGATGGCCATATGGTAGGGGTATATTACACATCATGGTTAAAGTGGCACAAAAAGAACAGACAGGAAGAGGAGCAAGAAGAAAGAGGGGGTTGGAGAGTCTCCACAAGTGTGCCTTTTCCCCCCACTACTAACTGCCACTGGGGTTTAATGCAATCTATAAACTCATCTGTCTGTTTACATACCAGCAAACGATACATTTTTCTAATCCACTTACTTTTTCAAGCCAAATTTATACACAGGGCACTGATGTTGTGTATACAAGACACAGAGCTAGCTGGAGGCTGTCCCTGCTTTCACAGCACATGTCATCCTTATAAATAAAGCATTGGCTCGGCTAAAGAGTCTGAGAATGAAAGAGCCACATTGCGTGCAAATCCAGCTCAGTGCCTGAGCTTCTTTGAGCTTGAAGCTAATCCTGACTGACATGTTACAGTAAAAGTACTTATAAAATCAATAATAAATTCTCTGCTGTTGACATCTTGGGACATCAAAGATAAAGGAGAAATAACCCATGGAGTAAACAGTCCTGCAGCTATGCCAGTTTTTCAAGAAGAGGAGCAAAGGAAGACACAGGAAACCATGAGTAAATTAGTACTGTACTAGTATTGTTTTTAATCCAAGGTCTTGACACCAATGAAAACATAAAAATGGGATGCACATTTTTACGCAGAAGAAAAATTCCCAAGAGATCATATATGAAGATACAAAATCCTGAAATTGTGAAGTTAATATAATTTTATTAACATTGGAACAATGCTGCCACCCTGGTATTTTTTTAAACACTTAAGGGCAATTAAACCAATCCTCTTGCTCAACAAAAGAGCCAGCAGTGGATTGCAATTTGTTAAAAGAGTCAGTACTTGTTAAAAGAGCAAATGTAATATTGCGAAGTACAGAGTCCAGACCAGTGGTGGGATTCAAATATGGGAACAACCAGTTCTCTGTGTGGATGCCACTTCCAGAAGTCCATTCTGGGCCTGGGCAACAAAAAAATCAGCTACTGGTTCTGCCGAAGTGGTGCGAACTGGCTGAATCCCACCACTGGTCCAGATCACAAGGAGCAATTGTTCTATTTTATTCTGGCCTAACCAGACCCCATTTGAGTACCACCATTCAAAAGGAGAGTGACAAATTGGACTGGTAAAAGATTGGAAACTAAGCTATAGGAGTAATAGTTGAAAAATCTGGATACGCTTAGTTTACAAAAAACATGACTCAGGGGAGTTATGATAGCAGTTTTCAATCATCTAAAGTGTTGTCACACTTACTCTATTGCTCCAAAGGGTAGGACCAAGGAGTAAAATGAAAAGAAATCAGTTTCATGTTAGACATGAAGAACTTTCTGACTGTATGAGCTGTCAGCCAGTGGAACAGGCTACCCCATGAAATGGTGGCTTTTCCATCAGAAATCTTCAAACAAAGATTAGATGGTAATTTATCAGAGACTTTCATGAATGGAAGAGGGGACTGAACTAGATAACCTATAGGTTCACTTCCAGCATTGTAATTCTATTACTCATGACCTCAGCTTCTCAATTACCCCTGTGGACAAATTTGCTGCCTCCAAACTCTAAGAAAATCTTGGCTATGGGCTGCAGATATTACTATCAGCAGAGGCGTAGCGTGGGGGGTGCAGGGGGGGCCGGCCGCACCGGNCGCAACATCTGGGGGGGCGCGCTCGCACTCGCAGCTCTCTGCCCCTGCCTGGCTCACTCACTCTCTCTGCAGTGCTGGCTGTGCGAATCCGATCCGAGCCGCCGGGTCGCCGACGCCGCCCACTGTGGAGGGGGGGGTGCCTTGCCCCGGGTGCTGACAACCCACGCTACGCCACTGACTATCAGTAATATACAATTGGTTTTTAATATTCTAACTTAATTATCTTGTTTTTTTTCTTGTTCTTAAATATGCTACATCAATTGACTCAAGTTACAGTAACTGTAGCTATAAAATGTGAGATGCTCTTTTCCAGTATATTGCTACACGCAAGCAAACGTCATTTAATTAAATTAGAATCACTGACATAAAACCTACCTATAAGATTGTAGACAAGAAGTGCTTCAGAAGAAGAAAGTTATTTGTTTCAGCCTTAATGCATGCATGTGCTTGTGTGTTTGAAAAATGAAGGATGTAGAATGAAAACATGGAAGTGTTACAAGCGGGTCATTATGCTATCTGGGTCTTCCATAAAATTCGGTCAATAAGGTCATTTTAGATTTAGAACCTCACCAGAGGTGGCTATCGTATAACCATGCAACAACCACTCACAAATTATAGTTCTCTTAATAGTCTTGCTCACTATGGATGGCGATGTGTTATGATGATGTACTATGTAATGGAAATGGTAGACAGAGGCTACCATATTTGTACATGAAGCCTCTGTAGCAGTTTGGAATCGGCATTAGGTTTGTCTGATTTTTCAGTGTTGGCAGAATACCAAAGCTAAATGAATTTATTAATGGCTTTGCTACAATGTATGTAAAATCTTCAGTGAAAATATAGATAGACCTCACTTAATCTAACCTGTTTAGAGACCATTCAAAGTTATGACAGTGCTGAAAAAGTAACTTTATGACTGGTCCTTGCATTTATAAGCCAGAAAAGATCCATCCAGATGTCAGATTAAACATGATCTGCAAAACTTGTATAAAGAGAAAAACCTGGCAATACAGAGAGCCTTTGTTTACAGAGTGACCATTTACAGTTATGATAGTGATGAAAAAATAACTTTGTAACCAATGATCACATTTATGACCCTTGCAAGTATGTAAAGCAAAGGATAGCTGAAGGAGGATCATAAGTACAGATGTGATTTTGCTTAACTGCCACTTTATTTAATGATTGAGTTGCCGTTCCAAATAGTGGTCACTTAATGTGGACTATTTGTTTTCTGGAAGGGTGCTTAAAGCTATTTTATGTTTGTTCATTATTCAAAATTACCATTTCAATTGTGAGTCATTAGTATGACTAGCAAACACAAATTAAATACAGGAGATCTTTCATTATTGCTAGATATCCTAAATGTGTGATTCATGTTTTGATTCTTTCGTGTTTTGAAATAAAGTATGAATGGATTATCTTTGAAGTGTGTTGGAAAAAGATCTGCACACATATCATCTATGCCCATGAAACACACAACTCCTTTCAATAACCCACCAGATATGAAAGGATGACTGTTGGGTATGGGGTCATTTGGGCTGGACTACCCTCACAAACTCTGTAGTATGTATGGGAGTCATCAATTTCTCTTATGTAAAATAAGGGAATAGAAAGTATTTTCAATTTGTCTTGTGCCCAATAGGCTCTAATTTGATACAAAAATCCCCTGATTTAATATACTGTAGCTAGATAAATCATCAGTCAATTTTAATTTTCCTAAGCATGTGCAGAATGTTAATGCTTGATTCTCATTAGTTTTCTTGATTATCTTTGCAATTATTTTCCCAAAGTAGCGCTTTCTCTTTTTCACTGCCCTTTGGCCTTAATTCAAATGACTATAGCAACCCGTGTGATTTTATCTGCATGTGCAAGGAAGTATATTATGATTTGTAACTGGTGTTTAATTACAGACAGTACTTAAGGATGAAAAGAACACCATCTCAAGGCGGTACCCAATAATCAATATGAACATAAATTATGGAGTAAAATAGTGCAAGAAATAAACAAAAGGTTAAAGCTAAAATAACTTCTATCCAGTAATCCCCCAAACATCTTTTAAAGCTTTTTTCCTTTTGCATGCCATCTGTATTCCTATACCACCACACAACAGTTTGAAACTAATCGGCCAATGTCTTCATTTCCATCAACCTTGAAACAGAGAACACTATGATCCCTTTTTCCTCTTGCTGTCAAACTGGCGGCCCGCGGGCCGGATGCGTCACATGCAGGCCACGCCTACCTGGCTCCCAAAGGCAAAAAACGTCACGATACATCATGTGACGTGATTGAGTTCGATACCCATGGCAAAGAACAAGCCATGTCCCAACCCCCCCCCCCGAACATTTTCCTCTCCCCTTTCTTTCAGTGCTGGAAAAATACTTGGTTTCTTGTCAGATTTTGTGGCATCATTCAAAATCTTCAAAAATGCTTCTCTCTTTCTGAAGAACAGTTCCTCTGTGAAAGTTGGACCATTCACTTCTTTCATTAGTGTTCATTTACCTTTGCTATAATTCAGTACTTACCATTATTTCTATCTTCCATGGTCTTCTGTGATCATTCAATGGCTTATTCCTGTTCCCTAGGGAACATTATATAGTACAGTTCATGCAGGGGTAGTCAACCTTGGCTCTTTTATGACTCGTGGACTTCAACTCGTGGACTTCAACTCCCATGCTGGCTCAGGAATTCTGGGAGTTGAAGTCTACGAGTCATAAAAGAGTCAAGGTTGACTACCCCTGGTATAGGAATGTTTCTCAGCAATTTTAAGCATGCTGGCTGGGGAATTCTGGGACTTGAAGTCCACACTTCTTAAAGTTGCTAAGGTTGAGAAGCATTGGTTTATACAGCAGCATACTATCTCTCATCCCATCTACCCAAGCAAAGATTTGTGATGAAAAGCTAAGAAATAGATGAATCAAGTGTGTTTGTGTTTCTCTGTGTGTCTGCAAATGTGTATGTAGTGGAGGGGCTGGTGTGGAAATCAGAAGAAAAAGCTGTTAAGTTTTTTTTAATTTTCTTTAGCACAAAGGTGATGCATATTCATCCGAGTTTCTCTTCCAGTAAAATAGCATTCCTACTATTTTACAGCCTGCCTGGTTGGAAGGAGATGATAATACCACTGCACTTCTTCAGATTGCAGGACAGGGTTCAAGGCAGAGGGGAGGAAGTTTCATATGTTGCTCAGTATTGTATGAACCAAGTACTGAGCTTTTCTGGCACCAACCAACTGCTCTGTGCAAAATGTTATGAGACCCAGACCATGATAATAATAATAATCATAATGTCTCTCTGTAAAATTGACATTTGTATGGATGCAACTAATAGAATCAGCTCAGGACACTTCCAAGTGGACCTTTGTTCCACCTTAAAATGGTTCTGAAGCTGTGTGCTGGGCTGCTGAGTTGATTAAATTCTAGCTTAGTTGCAGTATATCCCAAACTGGGTGGGGGTGGGGAGCAGCCAGTCAGTTCATTTACAACAGTACAACACTACAAATGAAGGGCATATGGGCAATGTCATTTCTCATTGGCAGGAATTTATGCCTCAATCAGCCTTCCAGCTCTTGGTTTTCAGCTAAGATTGCATCTATTTACAAGCCCTTAAAGGGAAAGATAGTTTGATGGTGTCATAGGTTCCCCCCTTTAGAGAAAACACTTGTATTTTTTTGTTGAAAAGTTGCCTTTTACCAGGGTTCATTCGCTACTGGGATGAAGGAAGCTTCTCTTGCACATTACCAGACAGCCTTCCTGACCTACACTGCCCACCTGTGCCCGCTCCCCAACCTGTTTGCCATCTCTGGTGCATATCCACACTTTCCCACCCCTGCGGCATGTCTCTTGTACCCTTAGTGAGGAAAGGGGGGGGGGAGAGAGAGAGGGAGAGAGAGAGAGAAGAAAGCAAGGAAGGAATGGAGGAATAAAGGAATAAAGGAAGAAGGAAGGGAGGGAGGGAGTAAGTAAGTAAGTAAGTTTTTTTATGATCTCTGCCAACTTCCCACAAGGAAACCTAATGGAGAAACTGGCAGGAAGTCAAACCCCCCACTGCTGATCTCACTGGTCTTTTGCCCATCTGTGATCATTCTGTTTCCCTGTTTAGGTAAGATTATCTTTGAAACAATGACCCAGTGGGGCATGGGCTGTCTGGAAGCTTTTAAAAGCTTGGATGTCTTTTGCAAATGCTTAAGTCATTATATTTTCTTTTTGTATGGAATATGGATGATGATGGCGGGAGGTGATATTTGTTGGTTCAGGACCCATGCTCGCTTGGGGTAGGACATTTTTTTTTTAGTGATGGTTTTGCACTGTCTCATTGGTCAACTTGGAGAGGAATGCTATTGGTTTGTGATATTCCCATCTGTTCTTGCCTTCTGAGGACTGAAGTGGTGAAGATAATTGCACTCCCAGCTTCAAGTCATTTGGAGAAGTTGGGAAGAAAGAACAGTATCATATGAAAGTGCCTCATGAAAGTCAACATGCAGGATTGGTGTTTTTTAGTAACAATATAATGCCATGCAACTCATCAGGCATCTTAATTTTTATGACATTGGACTATTGCACTTTCCGTTGTCATAATCTAAATATTAATGACAGCAGCTACAGAAGCATTGCCACTGACATTGTATAGATTGGAGCTGTTAGGAAAATGACTACTGATAACAGCACCATCTGTGCTCATAATAATACTAGATAGGAGTGAAAAGTACATTTGCATACTATCATATGCTAGAAAAAATAGATCAGAATAAGTTACATCCATTTCATAAGGTATCCCAGAAAATAAGTCAAAATGCAGAGCATAAAATAAATAGAAAAAATACACCCAGGGCTTTAGAAATCCTTGTAAATGTATACTGTCACGATTTTAATCAGTAAAAGAATGTGTATTTATTTTAATCTTAAATAGGAATAATTCCAACATAATGCTTAGCAAGCACTTGAAATTATTTATAAGTTCTTCTATTATTCCTATAAATTGTGTCACATCTAGAGTATCTGTAATTATAACTTAATGTCCAGAGCAAATCTTTAGGGATTAATGGTTATTTCCATTAACATTGAATTTTCTTCCCTTTTGATGCTATCCTTTATTACATGTGGCTAAAATTAAAATTTGTTTTATCCTCTCAGGACCAAACACTAAAATTACATAGCAGGCAAATGGATAATCTCACATTTTTAATTTGAAAAGAAGGCATAGAAAGTTATTAATTTGAATGAAAGAATAGCAGGAGAGAGGTGGCTTAACTCACCTCTCCGAGCATCAAAATCTTTCCCATATTTTCTCTCAGCAAGAAAAGATAATGAGATTTGATCTATGTTTCCTACAACATGTAAAAAGAAAATGTTGATTTTTGAACAATCGGTAAGAAAATAAAAAAACAAGCAGAGTGTACTCATGCTTATCTTCTGCACTTTACCGTGATTCCAGTGGCTGCTTTTAATAAAAACAAACAAAATCAAAATATTAATCATAAGACTTCTATGTAATATCTTGCTTAGTGCTTAACAAAACAGCATTTTGTATGTGGGGGAAGGAAGAGAAATACAGATGAATGGATACCACCATAGGCTCTAGTTTTATGTTTGTAGATATTCCTATATTCCACCTACACCTGCCTGAATGGAGATATATCTGAGTGTAATTTGCCCAATAAGTTGTTCTTGGAGACTCATAAACCTGCATGATATTTCATAACCTTTAGATGGTCTAATAAAGATAAATATGGTGAGACAAATTAGGCAAGAAACAGCTTAAAAATATAAACTCAGGAAAGATATAGAGCAAGGAGTGGACTTTTTAAACTCTAGGCACTATTCCTGATCAAAGGCATAGACACTTTATTCCCTTGAAAGGACTGAAATATTTTATTTCATTAAATGAAACGAAAGATTAAATGGGTGCCTTGGTATCAAGACTTATTGTATGCATCTTTTTGTGAGACAAACCGTTTGCAGATGTTGCTTTATACACCTTGGAAGGTCTGGGATTTTAGAATGATAAAGTTGGAAAGGCCTATCTCTTTTCTAGATAACTGGGAGGTTTCACTATTGAGTTTTACTTATTTATTTATCTAATTTATATAGCTGCCCATCTCATAAGACTCTGGGCAGTGTACAACAAAACTAAAGCAATAAATATCTAAAATCATTATCACTAACAAATATTCTAGATCCCCAAAAATTGTCTTGCATGTATCCAAATTTGCAGCCAAAATGTTGGAGATGTGGTAATTTAGACGCAACTTATTATCATATTTGGTGGACATGTAGGGATGTAAAGGCTTTTTGGATTAAGATTTGGTGGAATATTCAACAGATTTTTAAGAAAAAGATAAAATTTACACCGCAATTATTCTTATTGGGTATTATGGAAAATTTGGATCCTAAAGAAATGAATTTGATGTTGTATTGTATAACAGCAGCAAGATTATTGATTGCTCAAAACTGGAAGAAAGAGGTATTACCGACTATGGATGATTGGAGATTGAAGGTGTCATATTTTGCAGAAATGGCAAAAATTTCNTGTAATGTAAATGTTTGTTTTTAAGAAGAGGAGATGATCGGCTAGTACCCCTAAACTGCATCCGAGGTGGTGGAAAAGAAGGTGATGGGATGTGTAGGATAGTTGGGAAGGAGGAAAGAGGAGAGGTAGTGGTCAAGAGGGGGAGGAAGGAAGAGGGAAGTAGGTAGGAAGGTGGAGGGAGTGTGGATGCAGGGGGGGGGGGAATGCCGATTATTTCAGAATAGGCTTTTTATGTGTTTGTTTTTCTAATGAAATGCACCATATTTGTATTATTTGTTCATATTTTATTTGAAAAAATTAATAAATTTTTTTAATAAAAAAAACAAATATTAAAACATTACAAAACTGTAAAAGAAACTAAAACAAAGTTAATAGGCAAAGGGATGTTAATAGTCATGGAACCACCTCACCAGTTCACCTGTCCCATGGATTATTTTCTTCCCTGCACCATGGAATGATAAAGAACATGAACTCCCTGTATGTTAATTCCTTCAGATATTTGATGAGTGCTATCCTATATCTAATCAATTTTCTCTTGTTAAGTTTATATCTCCCCAAATGCTTTAGTCTCTCTTCACAGAAAGTAGTTCTAGCAATCATCCACATAGCCCTTCTTGTTATGCTTGGAAGTTTTTCATCTAGACATTTAAAATCATAACTGATAAAGATCTAACTCTGTAGATCTCACTGTGTAACACACTGCAGAATACAAGAGATGTGAACATAAGCTTTTGCAGCCCTGAAAAATCTGTCCCACAAGGAAGGGCAGCTGGCCTCACCTGTTGAACTTCAATGCTCTTCATTTGTACCCAATATGACTAATGGTGAAGAACAATGGAATTGAAATTGAATCTCTTCTGGATGCCTTTGCTTTCTTGATTTAAGCATAATTACACTTACATTTAAAATTTAATATTATTATAGTAAACAATAACAAAAAAAGAAATACAATATATCTCTTTGTATATTTTTATTTTCCCATTTGAGAAAATACAAGGGTACTGAACATGAACAATGTGAATTCATATTGTAAGGTACACAGAAACATCATATGATCTGATATAACATATTCTAGACTTATTAATCAGGCTTATCCAGAAACCAGAGCTACATACAAAAAAAGTACAGAACTCTTCAAGGCCTGTTTATCAAAGGTGATACTAGTACTTATGAGTTTATAATCTAAACTTCCTCTTCCAATCACTATTACACAGTTGAACTTCAAGATCTTATGCAGTAATGAAATACTCAAGGGAACACACAGCATATGGAGAATCTCTGTTAACCTACAATAGATTTATTAATTACTGTACAATTGCTTAACCATTATATAGCCCCCTACCCCTCTCCTTACTTGCCCTGCTGACATCTGGGGATTGGAAAAGGTAAGAGCACTTTGTAGATGATAGTTGCACGCATGAATAGAGAGTCTTCTAACCACTAACCTGTGCAGTCTTTCTTTTTATCCTTTGCTCATGGTTTTCCATCACACATCACCCTGGCTGTCCTTTCATTGACCTGTTATATTGCTGAGTCAAACTTGACTTGCTGAATGACAGTTAACTTTCATATCTTCTGTTTACTGAGTTTCTTATCTCTTCAATTTGCTTTTTCCTGTACATATATACATTCTTCTCTAAGGTCAAATTTTGGTCATTCTGTTGTCTACTTTCCCCAACATTTTAGTTCTTGTAATGCTATTTCCAATTGGTTATGAAGCTATGATTATAATGCTTTGCCCTATCTGTTATGAAACAGTGATCTAGTTTTCTGAACCAGCAACCTAAAACCTAAATGACACCTTCCGCTTGAACTGCATACATGCATTTTATTGTAATTGTTATTTAAAAGTAGGGCTGTACAAATCATTCAAAGAGAACTTGTGGATCCACTCCTCAAAGCTTTGAAGGAGCTATAAAAATGTGAAAATTCATGGCCTTTCAAGATCTTCTGGGCATGAGCAATGGCCATTTTAAGGACAGGATTATTTATTTATTTATTTGATTCATATAGATGCCTATCTGACATACATGATCCCACATACAGAGGAATTCCATTTTGCTTACAAGCAAAGTTCCCCACTGAATGATTTCCATAGGGTCTGATACGTAACCTAAACTGTCTAAGCAATCACAGAAAATTAACTCTTTCTTTAAAAAGTAATCTGTTTAAATTTGGCACCCATGGAAAAGCCTTTTGCAAGCACACCTGACAACATCAGAAA
The DNA here is from genome assembly GCF_001527695.2 of Protobothrops mucrosquamatus. NCBI lineage: Eukaryota > Metazoa > Chordata > Lepidosauria > Squamata > Viperidae > Protobothrops > Protobothrops mucrosquamatus. Next base: position 1,189,575 of record NW_015386734.1, on the reverse strand, counting down.
TGGAATACGTTTTAGGAACACAGCTGGGGGAACAGAATGAAACTCCCTTTACCCATCCACTCTCTACTATGATGGAACTACTGAAGTTTCCCTACAGTTATTAAAATTTTCATGTAGACCCCACATTATTTTTAGTTTAGCCCTTAGTGTCTTCATGGTGCCCAAAATATCACCGTATGAGTATATTTGAATACTGAGTTAAACTCAGATCTTCAATAATATGCAATATCATCCACATGCCATGCCATTGCAGAGTAATTATGAGTAAAATTAGCCACAGGAACACATTATCATGTCATTATATTTCAGCAATTAGTGTCATATCAACTTTTTTCTCTGATCAAATGACTATTTCTTTCAGATCAATAATTTTACATTCTGAATGCTCATCTTTATTTCCCTTTACTTTGGAGATGTAATGGTTTACTCATATTTATTGTTATTTAACTGTGTGTTTCTTGAATATCATATATTATGTTGATACCCCTCATTTCTGATCAGTGGGAAGGCTTCCAAGATTTTGGAACTTTACCAGGGGGCTGGAAGAGGTATCTTAATGGTATTTTGTGATGCGAGTTTATTTTTACATGTATACAGGATGAATATATGATGAAAGCTTCAGTATTACACCAACTGATTTCTGTTCTGTATCTGATCTCCAAGGAAATTCGTTTGGTCGTAGGTTTTCTCACAAGGACCACCCAGGCTGATGTTCAGTTAGGCACAAACTTCTCTTTTATTCTCCCTTTTTAACTATAGGACAAAAGGATAATTTGTCTTTTATTCAGGTAATTCTGTCTCTTTTTGTTTCTTCTCAGATGCAGTTACTACATTCTTTCTGGAAAAGAGAGGAGAAAAAGGAAAAGCCTCTCATTCACAGATCTCAAAACAACCCTGCTAAACTTGTCAAACAATTTGAACCAGTCTAACCATTTTTTCCCACAACCATAAATTCACATATCTGGGGCAGAGCTATGAGATATAGAAGTCTTGTGATTGCAAAATATATTCCTTAACCCAGAACAACTTTTGTTCCATGCTGCAGAAGATATATTGGAAGGAAGCAAAGAGAAGGAATTGCTGCATACTTCAATTTTAATGGTATAATATTATAGATAAGTTATGTGCATTGTTAGAACCACTTAGAAGGAATTAGACATTTAAAAGAACACAGGGAAATCTTGCCTTAAAAACATTTTGCTTATCCATTTAAAATAGAAGGCATGGGTTCTATTTCCCAGTTTCTCCCTAGATGGAAATTTTGGGGGTAAGATTTTGGGGGGAAGTTTTGGGGGTAAGAAAAAAGACATATAAATCATGACCCCGACCTATATCCTATATTCTGTTCTTCTGCTTTTCCAAATATGCTGCCTTATCTAGATATAGTGAAATCTCATGCTAATGAACTGGGGAGAAGCCAGTCCTTGTTTTTCACCAGTCTATTAAATAAAAAAAATATTTTATGTATCATATTTATATTTTGTATAATGATATGATTATGCAAAAGATGCAAATTGGTGCAAAAGATATAATTTGCATCATTTGTGTGGTGATAGCAACAAATAAAAACAGCATTAAACTATTCATGCAAAATGATAACGGATAGTCCCCTGTATGCAAATCCCATTGTACTGATGTCCAATAAATTGAGGTTATACTGTAGTCTGATTTTATGCTGACCGATCATAATGCAGTAGTAGAACTCATTCTTTACAATGTAAAGTAGCCTAGATGTAACATAGGTAGCAGAAACTGAAGAAGGCCTAAGAAAGTCTGGTGCATGAAAGCCTGAAGAGTCACCCACATCCTGAATCAGTCTGACCTAGAGGAGGAGATTACTGTGATGTATTCCAGTTTCCTGTCTCTACAAACCAAATTATCCAAGCTGTAAATGTTATGTTGGAGTCAGAGCTGTACTGAGACTGTTTACAGAAGTTTACAGATCATGCAGGTCACATGATCAAAACTTGAGCACTGGGCAACTGGCATGTATTTATGATAATTGAGCTGTAACCTTCTCAGCTGGTTTCTGACAAGCAAAGTAAATGGGGAAGCCAGATTTGCTTAATAACTACATGATTTGCTTAACAACTGCAGTGATGCATTTAACAACTGTGGCAAAAATGGCCATAAAATTGGGCACAACTCACTCAACAACTGCACTGCCTAGCAATGGAATTTTTGGGCTCAACTATGGTTGTAAGTCAAGGACTATCTGTAAATATTAATTGTTCAATTGTATTATGCATGTATGCATGTGGGAAACTACATTTGCAGATGTTAAAAGTACTATGACCTACTTGTTTTCACATGAAATTAAGAGACTAAATAAACCAAACATTTACGCAAATGAATCCTACTGTGCTTCAAATGTGTTCACAGCTTCAGATCCTGGAACAATTATATTTAATCCTTTTAATTTCCTCTTGGAATATTTCTCCTCCCATCTCAAAGCTTTTGTTTCATAAAATACATTTTTATAAGTTTCATGTCATAAACCTGTTCAAGTCTAGTGAACTAGACATATCTTAACCAGCAGTTTCTTTTTCATAAACTAATATTTACTCCTAAGCAGCCCATCCCTTTGTAAACTTACTAGATTTATATGATACAGACAAGAGATCCTTGAACTAACCATGGTGGTACTTTAGAAAAGACATCTTCTTTTTGAAGGGCTGTTCGGTCTAGTTAAAAATCAAAAGACAGCAAAGGCCTTAAGTTGCTTGTCAAAAGTTAACATTGAAACTTTTGAATTTCCATGGTAATAATAGGTTATTAACTGGAACATCGATAGTTCCAAATTTGGGGGAAAATATCCTCCCTCAAGACTAGTCTTAGGCAAAATGAAGACTATCCTCCCTCAAGACTAGTCTTAGGCAAAAAGAGCTGAAATATTAGAGGACAGAATTGGGGGTTACTACTTGGTACTTTTTTTAGTTATAACAAGTGGTTCAAATATCAAGTGTCAGTCCATTTAGCTTCCCACTTGGAATCTTAATTTCAGGCAGTAACATGTTTTTGATGTGTTTTGATTTCATCCACTTATTTTTGGAGTGTACTCCCTGAACCTACTCAGAGTCGAGTGGGATAGTCCAGAGTTGCTAATGTTAACATTGGCTAAGAATATTACAGATGTGATCCCAATTCAGCTGAAGAATACTAAACTAGAGAAGGATATTATATACAAAATGTGGGCCTAATCTGAGTATGGATACCTTTACAGCAAAAATGGTACCATGCATGAACAAGGCAGAGGTATCAATAGGAGATTCAAGATTTGCAAAGCCTAAAAATTCTGCTTTTGGGCTTGTGATGGAGTCCATCCAACCCAAAAGCTTGAAAGAATAAACCTTTGGTTCCAAAGACCAACTCAGATTGGATCCTGCAACATTATCCTGGAACACATATATTTGCCTTCATTCGCATAAAAATTCCATTTAGAAAAACGAATGAGGGTTAGAGATAAATACCATTATTTCTAAACATACAGATCTGTACAAGGAAAGCAAGGTAATAAATTGGTATGAATGTCAGAAATGAACAAATTAGTAGAATGATATTCTAGGATGGGAAAGTTAGCATTTTTAAAAATCTTATAGGAAACAAGTAATGTATAGGATTAAAATAATGAGAAATGAACATGTAAGGCTATGCATATTTATAAGAGTTGTGATAGTTCCTCTAAGAACACTCTAATAATAGTTCCTGAAAAAAAATTATGTTTATTGTTGCTCTCCTCTATTAATTGAATATAGCACTGTTATTCCAGAACAACTTGGTGTCATCTGTGGGATCAGAAGAGGATGTTGGTAAGTAGTTGAAGAAACAGGATCTGGAGCTACTGAACTCCTTGGATCCAGCTTAGTTCTTCATCTAGTAAAATGGGATTGGGTAGCTCCAGTTTTTCAAAGGAAATCGTAGCCCAATATATGCAAAATTTGCATGGATCTCATTGTTGAACAAAGTATTCTTTATTTAAGTTAATTTATAGGCATCTTGGCTCCCAAATTATTCTGAGTAATTTATAAATAGAAAATAATTCATTAAAAGAAAAATACAACATACTAAAGGAGCAAAGTACACAAAATAAAACCAAATCAAATCAAATCAAAATAAAGCAAAACTAAACAACCACCCTGTCCCCAAGGCTTGGGAAAACCACCAGATCTTCACCAATCTTCTGAATGATATAAGAATGACAGTCACACAAATCTCTATTTCTTGTTCTCTCATGTTTTATCTCCTAATTGACCACATCCCACTCTTACCTCTGTGCTACCTCAAAAACAGAATGTGGTTTGGTTAAATCATCATTTTGTTGTCATTTCTTCCTTGAATTCCTCAATATTCCCTAATTAAAACTGTCATTGAAGGAACTCAACGTATCATTACTGAACTAACATAACAAGGCATTGCCAAATCTTCGAGATAAACCAGGTCAGGAAAAGCATGCCACAGGGACTACTGGAATTTTATAATTATAGGGGATAATAACAGAACCTTAAAGACCCGCTAGAGTTTTCCTCCATGTCTTCCTGTACAAATAGAATATAGTTTTTTTTAATTTTGAGTGTGTTCATCATGCTTCCACTTTTCCCAGTGCTGAGAGATGTCATTTACTGTCTCTTTTATCCTGTATTTCTTCACCAATATTATCTTTGCCTTCTTCCATAGGTATTTTGACACCTACTTCCAGTACCTATCACGCTTCTCTCTGCTATCATAAAGTCTGTCATGAAAGGGGTCCAGTTCAATACTATTTGGTTCAATAACTAAGACACATCACTGTTATTATCTGAACCAAGTTTTTAATTAGTCGCAACACAGCTACTATGTTGAGTGTATTTGTCCTACAGATTCGTTTTAAATAAACCCGTGTTTTGTTTTCTCAGTTCTCAGTATCTTTTTGCTTTAAATGTTAACAATGATCACCCATTAATGACCAAAATCCCTAGGTCTACATAAATATTCCTGTACTGTGACCATCAGTACTCCATGCTGATCTAGCCACCCTTTTGCTCCTATTTAAATTTGTCATTTTACAATAAGTAAATGATCTTCTCCTAGTTGTGGATGTTGAAGACTCTATTTTACTTTTAGACCATAGACATAAAACTAAAGTGCAGTACTTGCAATTTTGTAAATCTCACCTTCACTATTTGGGTCACTTGATTTCACCAGGTGAGCATCAATTATCTCAATCACTGATTATCATAATTATCTATTGCATCAAGGTGAGTGCAGGATACTTAACAGCTATCACCTCCTACCAATGGAAAAATGTCTTCTTTTTTTTAAGCATGGTTGGCTTTTGTTTTCTCTGGGCTATTGACTTTGTTTCTTAGATTCGATTCTTAAATCAGTAAGATTCTCTTCTCTGCCATGATAGTCCCCTTTTAATAGCTGCTGCTAAATTGAACAAGGACCCTAAAGGACAAAAAAAAACATGCAGCATGTTCAGAAAATTCTGATTGCAAAAGCAACTTTTGAATTTTATATCAATGGGCCTTCTCACCATACCGCTGATGTGAAACATGTTTCAGGATATGTAGCATGTGCTCCTTTTAAATATGTTGAATCTCTCTCCCCTTTGTCTCTATCCCAGTTGTTGAGTTACACATTGTGATTTGAGTTTGTCTTTTAGTCTCTGGTTACTTTGCTAATATTTATACTGACAGGCATTATTATTTTGAAGCTGTACATGATCAGCCAACTTTGCTGAAGTTATGACTTTCTTATGTCTTCTGGTTCTTAAATTCATAATTTTTCTCACTGATCTGATGGTATTATTCTGTCTCCTCTTTTAATATATGTGCTGCCGAAGCGAGCACATGTCTCCTCTTGTTGCCATTATGAAAGTAAATGGTCATTCTCATTTGTCTGGCAATGACTTTCCTGATTCTTGACTGCTAAACACTACTCACCCAAAATTTTTATGCAGGGGATTGTTTATCTCTCTCTCTATTACTTCTTTCTGTATCTTCTCAACCTGGAAGAACTGGATTTGGGTGAGGCACTTTCTTAAGCCTCATGGAGCTTTTCCAAATTCTTTTAATTACACAATCAGCAGTAAAAGTTGTCACCTTATCACTTTTCTCATGTATACATACATACAATGTTGGCATTCTATGTTACCATCTCACCATCTCTTTACCTGCCTCTAAAGGGCATAGGGTTGTTGCAGATGGTATAGATATGACTGGCATCCTAGGTAAAACACAAACCTTTTGAAGTACAATCTACTGCAAATATAGCCATTGTGATTTTCACTATCTCATCAGTACTGTAACAATCCCAGTGCAGATACTACTTTATATAATAGATCCAATGATCTCTGCTAAATAAAATTGTTTACTTGCCTGTTGGCCTGTGTTCTACTCATTGTGCATGAAATCTTTCCATAACTGGGGCAGGGATGGAGAGACAAGCAAGGAATTGTCAGAATAGTACAGTGAAGAGTAGGCATGCTCCTTGGCCATGGAATTCTAGATGTGTTGTGGAGAAAAGAAGAAAGCCAGAGAGCTAGAAATAATGACATATTATCAAAGACAGCATGATTTAGGAAGAACACAGTATCTCACAACACATTCTTATAGGTCTCAGTTGCAGGCTGATAAATACCAATTTTTAATTAAGAAAACTAATTTCTTTGAAATCTCATTTAAGTTGCATGTATGACTTAAGTAATTTGTGTGTTGCCTGTGTATTTTTGACAACTCTAATTAATTCTGTTTATGCAAGAAAACTGCTACTAATGTTAATTCTATGTTTTATTATAATAGTGGCATGTGAGGAATGGTATATAAATAAAATCAATAATAATTTGCTAACTGGTGAAAGTATCCATCTGCTTCATGATGAAGCATCCTCTTGAATGCTGTCCACTTCCAGTCCTACATCCCTCTCTACAACATCCTTCTGTCAATTTTGTTCCTGTATCATTTTTAACCTTCCCCCCCTTTTGTTTAATCATGTCAGATTCTTGGAGACTTACTGGACAAGTCCCTGTAGTTTTCTTGGTAAGGCTTTCCTAAAATGGTTTGCCATTGCCTCATTCCTAAAGCTGAGTAAAAGTGACTGGCCCAAGGTCAGCCAGGTGGCTTTCTGCCCAAGGCAGGACTAGAAATCAGAGCCTCGCAGTTTCTAGCTTGATACCTTAACCTCTACATCAATCTGACTCTCTTAAATTGGTATCTTCCACACTTCAGTTTCCATAATCCTTAAGCATATAGTCAATATCTATTGACAATCTACCACATCACTACATAGTGTTTTTCTTCTTCTTCTGCAAATGAATAACAATAAGAGAAGGATATGAAGACACTTTGATTGGCTTGTAAATTTTAGCAATGAAACCTGAATTCAACTTACCATGCATCGTTTTGATGTAAGGACCCTAAGGAGTCTCAAGGCTCTTGGTTGTTTAGAAAACAATAAGTGATGCAGCCAACCCAATCACCATGGCATATGTAGATAAAAGTTAAATTGACTTTTTCTTGGGTTGAGTTGCCTAGACAACCAAGAAAAACATGCTGCTAGTTTTCAAGCATTGCATCAAGCTCTTGTTGGTTTTGTTTTTTTATTTTTTTTAGAAATTGAACAATAAATAAAATTCGACTCAGAGAAAACATTTCTCTGAAATGTATCTGCTCAAATTACAGGATGGATTTTCCAATTTTTTGCACAGAATTGTTGTTTCTTAAGAGTTCAGGTTTTTGCCACCTGGTATTTTGAAATCGTAAATTGTAATTAACTGACCTACTATAAAATATCTCCATGAAAACAGTAGCTCAGTTCATATATAAAATTAATACAGAGTTTTTAAAAATTATAACTTGTTGAATAAGCTGTAGTGGCCTGGTTCACACATCTTGCTAAGCCACAGTAGATGGACACATACATCATACTAAGTTAAAAGTAAACCAATCATATTATGTCTAAATCTATATGTCTAAATCCATATCCAAATCCAGCCAGGACTCCTTGTTTTGAGTTTGGTAGAATTGTACTGAAAATAATTTTTAAAATCCAAGATCCAGAAAAATAGCACTAATACTAGCACTTAGACTTTTATACCCCTTCACAGTGCATTACAGTCCTCTCTAAGCAGTTTAGATAGTCAGAATATTGCCCCCCAACAATCTGAGTCCTCATTTTACTGACCTCGGAAAGATAGAAGGCTGAGTCAACCTTGAGCTAGTCAGGATTGAAATGCTGGCAGTTGGCAGAATTAGCCTACAATACTCCATTCTAACTACTGCCTCACAAAAGAGAAGATTTTGTGAGGATATGTTAAAATGCTGAATAAAACATTCTTAAAATTAAATTGGCAATATTTTCACTGAATACTTGCATGATGTTCAATTAAAAGATATTAAAGAGCTTTCTGGTGATATGAAGAATGCATTTCAAAAACTTCATAGAGTCAATCCAGTGAAAAGTCCAGTGAAAAAACTCCCATTTGTATCCAATGGGTCTTAATCCCTATTGTTTTAAATATTGCCATTTTAATGAATTTGTCTTTAAATTATAACCACAGGATATTATTTGCCCTGTGAGGAGAAATGAAGAAAAAGAAGACAAATGGAGTAGGAGAAGTAATCTGCCCATATGGAGGGAGGTACCAAGGTTGATGCAGAATCATTATAATTTAAAAGTAATGTGAACTGCAGTTTTCAGCAATTGAGTATTTTTATTTCATAGTATGACCTAAAATATTATCTTTTTCAGCATTTTAGTTAAAAAAAAAAACAAAACTCTTGACCTCGGAACTCATATATTCTTCTCTTTGACCTACATTGTCCCTGGGCTATTTTGTTAGTTAACAACTTAGATCTCTTATTGACTCTCAAAGACTTGGTTTCATCTTGAAAATTATCTCTGGTGGCCTTTCCATTGGCTTCCTCCAATTAGGCAGATAAACATCTTAAGGTCAAAACATAAGGCAGATTGCTTAGACAGCAGTTTGCTCAGAATATAAGAATATAAAAACCAGATTTTGCTGGAAAGAAGATTAAAAAAAAACTAGCATGACTGAAATAGCAGTGGCAAGAATGAAATTAAATTCATGTATTAAGTATAATAAAATAAGAAAATAAGTGTGGTATCTTTCAAATAAATGCAGTTTTCTTGGCAGAATTTCCAGAAGTGTTTTGCCAGTACCTTCTTCCTTGGGCTAAAAAACTTCCCCAGCTAGGTTGTGCCTAAGGCAAAACTAGAACTTACTGTACCCTGGTTTCTATACTGATGCCTTTAACTGCTGCACCAAACTGTCTCTTCTGTTTAGGCATTATAAGTGAATTTGTGACCCATTTGTATGAGAGTCACTATGCATGAGTAAATATGCACAGAACTATGTATTTTTTTTCATTAGCACAGTGACATAGTTTAAAGCAGGGGTGTCAAACTCAATTTCATTGAGGGCCGCATCAGCATTGTGGTTGCCCTCAGGGGGCCAGGTGGGTGTGGCCAGGGTGGGTGCAGCCTACTGGGTGGGTGTGGATGGAGTGGGTGTGGCCTACTGGGTGGGTGTGGCCAGCTCTACATCGTTCGCATCAAGGGTGACTGTGGGGACCTGGGCAGGAGTGGGACAGATCTGAGGGTCTCTGGCAGAAGGGGGTGGGACCGGGACAAGTGCCGATGCATGGTCCAATGGAGGAGCCTCACTGATCCTATCAGGCCATGTGGGGGGGGGCTTATGGAGCTAAGACTGAATACGTTTCAGCATAGATGGCCACCACAAAATTGTACATTGGCTCCCGTCTGGCCTGGGCCAGGGCCAAGGCAGCAGGGGCCATTCCATCACTGTTTCCAGGATGGCTTCATGGGCCACATGAAACCACTTCGTGGGCCACATCCGGCCCCCAGGCCTTGTGTTTGACATGTCTGGTCTAAAGCCAGATGAACCCCATATTCCATAATCATATGGGATAATTTTGAACGGATGGTTCTAATCCATACTGTTAAAAATCAAAACCCTGTAACCTTCGGTTTTGATCTATTTCTCTGGAGCTCTGCAATATTGCAAATAATTATGTAATGAAACTACAGTTTCAAATAAAAAGCTTTTGCTGGTGGTGTAAATCATAATGGTGGAGAAGGAAGAGAAGAAGGAGGCCTAATTTTGAATTGGAGTGACTCTTGCAAGTCAGACCAGACTTGGCTTTCCAAATTGTAACAACTCTTGAGATTTGGCTAAACCATGAATTGCCCCAACCACAGTGCCTTGGATGGATAGAGAGATTTTTGGGTCATGGTAGCGTGGGCACTGATTGGGCACTAGATGTTCATCTGAAAAGCCCAAAGAAGAGAAGGGCAGAAGCAGATCTCAGTGAATTTGGTAGCATAAACAAGTACTGGATTTGGGGTAAATGTTGTGGAAGTGGGTCTGAGTAAGTAGTTGTTAAAGTATAGAGACAAAAAAAGAAAACATGATGTGGGAGGCTTCTGATGAGTTGTATTGGTTCAGGTATACTGTAGAAAAAGAGATATAATCCAGGATGAGACAAGCTATTTCCAATTGAACAGCCAGAAGAGAGTCAGAATGGAATTCCTTTCCCTCTTTCACAATGACATTCTTGTTCCTATTTTCTTGGAAATTGTCAGCTATTGTCAGCCCTTTCTCGGGGAGAAGGTGCAGAAGCAGACATGGAAGGGATTCCAGAAATGTACTTTGCTCTGGTAGGGTAAAAGAACTGAACTTTGAAAGCCTGTCACAGTTTCTCTTCCTCACTTTATATTAAAGAAAATCAAGGCAGTGTGTTGTGAGTCCATGCCAGCCAGTGGACCCAGGCAGCTGAGTCTGGGGAATCAGAGGTGGAGGAGGGTTTGGAGAGCCATCAGAGTCGGAGGGAGGTTCTGATGAGTTACAAGACTCACAATCTGATGAAGAGCCTGGCTCCTCCAATTGTGGTCAGGATGAGACACAGCTGTGTGGGGAAGATGAGTCAGACTCTGAGGACTCACAGCTGGAAGTCATTAGAGATGCTCATAAACGAAGGCAGTTAACTAGAGCAGGTCAGAGGGAGTCAATACGGCAACTCCAAGGGAGGAGGAGAAGGCATTGAGAAGCCACGCCTTAGGGCTGCTTAATAAAAAGGGAAGGTGTGGGTGGTGCTGGTTGCTGAAGGCAACCGTTGCAAAGTACTTCATGGGATCATGTTCTGTTGGTATTGCCGGTGACTAATTCCTTGTTTTGCATTGTGTTTCGTGTGGACAATTTCCTCCATTTGGATTGTGTTTTGTTGCTTTTGTTTTTGGACCATTTGGCAGGTTTGTTACCAATATTAAAAGGGGTTTTGTTTTCTTCTGAGTCTCCAGCCTATTTCTCAAAAGGGGTTTTGTCCTTGTGCATTTAACAAGGATAGCTATAGGCTGGGACAGAACACAGGGTTATTTTGAATGTCTTTCTCATGCTTTCCTCATTCTCAGGATTAATATTCTTTAAAAGTTTCTCCCTTGGTAGCTTGCTCATTCTTTCCCCTGTTCTCTTTGTTCAGAGCCCGTATAGAGGAGCTCTATTTATCCTGGAAGAGAGAGGAGAGGAAAGCCTAAAGGGAAGAGGAGAGGTAGAAGAAGCAACCATTTTGTAACTCAACATCTAGTCTCCAACAAGTTGCTCAATTGAAGAGAAGAGAAACATATTCCTAAAGGGATCAGCAGGAGTAAAATATTGCTCCACCCCCACCCCAAATCTATTTAGGTTTTGAAAGCAAGTTGGTACAACCTTTCCTTGGATTGCCCCAGGATGAGCTGCACTATTTCCACAACCTTCGCTTCAAGCCTCAAATGTTCTTATTTAGAAATCATAGTATCTTTGTGGGTGCTACTGCACAGAAATTCAAAACAGTATATCTCTATAACAGAGATGAGTAATCTGCGGCTTACAAAGTCTCCCTCCCTCACTGAAATCCTGGTGTGATTGCCTGAACTCCCTTTACATCTAGTACTGAATTTGCCACCAACATTCAACACTGCAGTTGACTGCAAAAATGCCACTGAATACATCATAAAAGAATGGAATGGGGGTGTCAACCTTGAAAATGAGCATGGCTGTGGCCATTTTCCCTATTCATTTTTGGTTGACACTTTGAAGGGGGGAGGGGGGATTGCCAGGTGCTTCGCTAGTCAAAATAATCTTTTATCCCATGGGAACCAAGGTCATTGTCTGCTCCTGAGACTGCTGGCTGGGCATTTTGTGCAAAGCCCGCCAAGAAGATATATTGCGGAATGTAGTTGCTTGCATAGCTTTAGAGGTGGGATTTCTTAACTTTGTATTGGGGAATTGTTACGTGTGTCTTCAGACTTGGTTTCACTTTTGATGTGCTGATACTTTGTAACTAATAAACATGTTCTTTGAGGAATTTCCAAGCCTCAGAGTTCTGCTTTATTTGTCTCTGTCTGTCGGAACCATGACATTGGGAATATTTACAAAACAGTTGGTTTTATGAATGGTATTCTTGGCAAGAAATTGAATATGCTGTATTCTTTGTAATCAGGTTTGACTTTTCCAGGCATAATATGCAATTTAGGGAGAAATTGTAGATGATTTTATGCTGATTACACTGAAGTGGCTGAATGCACAAGTTTGGTACCCACCCCCCATGCTGCTTAATTCATACTCCATTTGTTATCATGATTATGCGTATTACTCAACTATCTTATTGAAATATGTAAAATGTCAGCTCTAGGCATTGATATTCAACTGTAAAGTTGGCTAGTCATTTCAAAAAGCAAAGCAAAATATACTTTAATAATAAGAACTTCTTCCTTTTACTGATTGGTGAATGACTAGTAGCAGACACCATAACTTCTCCCCAAAATTACCAAGCTAGGTTCTTATTAAAGGGAATTATAGAGGTTAATTATACAAGTTACTGGTCAGAATATTGATGTGCAACTGCTTTGCTGAATATTACAAGAAGGCCCTCCAGCTGACTAGAAAAGTGATTTTATGTTTGACTAGCAATGCTTGTTTAGCAACATCAGAAACTCCTTGTGTATGACCACTAGAATTATAGAAAAATGAAATCAGAGTAATTGCCACATAATAATTAAAGCCATAAAAGTTTCTACAGTTTAAAGGTGAGGAGAGTGTTGTCAGCTGTATGGATGATAGATACAACATGTGAGAAATAATGAGCTAATATAGCTAATAATTAGCTGCATATTTTGTTTGATGTGGGAGAATCATTTAGTTAGGAATGTGAAGTGTTCTTTCTCTCAGTCTGAGTGTTCTTGAGGGTGAGAATCTGACCTGAGCAATGATTAGTAAAGCATACATTTTAACTGTAACAGAAAAGAGATTTATTTACAAGAAATACATTATATGAATATCAACTGCCTAGCATCTATCTAGCTATATTCTACCAAAAGAATCAAGAATTATGTGTTCTCTGCTTTGTGAAAACAAAGATAGAAGGAAGTGGCCTAATATGATCCATGTTTTAAAGACAGAGCAGGCAAATTGACAGACAAAAAAGTAATTCTTAAATTTTCTGTCAACACCTTTTTGCCTCCTTTTGGTCAGTAGGTTATGAGGGCTGATAAGGCCATGTGACTGAATTCATACTTCCAATAGTATCTATTCTCTTAGTCAGCTTTCCTTAAATATCTTTCACTTTGCTGCTCATAATTTCCACTCATTCATTTATTTATCAAATTCTACACCCCACATCTCACCTAAGTGACTCTGGTATGTTTACAACAACATAGTCTTTCCACTGTGGAAACTGTCTGGAGAAGGCAGCTCTTCAAATAGCGCAGTCATGTTTATATAGCCTACCATCTTGCAATCTCCCATGTCTGCACTTTTATCTGCCTTGAATCTCCCAGGATATACCTGTTAGGGTGAGAGTAATAAGGGCACAGTCTGGTTAGTATTGATTGGAAAAGACCCTGATGCTGGGAAAGATTGAAGGCAAAAGGAGAAGGAGATGGAAAAGGATGAGATGGTTAGATAGTGTCATAGACACAATGAACAAGAATTTGGACTAACTCCAGGAGACAGTGGAGGACAAGAGAGATTGGTTTATGGGGTTGCAAAGAGTTGGACATGACTTAGTGACAGAACAACAATTGATTAGTATTCTCTCTTGTGTGTAAGCAAATAAAGAGCTGAACTCTGACTCAATTGTTCCATGTCACTCTTAAGTTTAGCCTGACAGATACATATAGTAAATCAAACTAACAGCCCATAGTAAGTATCCGAAAACAAATATAGCTGTGAATAGGAATTTGTGCCTATTTAAACACAATGACTTCTTTTGTGCCAGCAGCTTAAATGGAAATTAACTTTAACAATTGTATTATATTTTATACTAGCATCTCAGTTTGCTTGTCACGTTGAATAGAAGAAATAAACCTCAGTTACTACTCCATGACAGACATAGTATCTGTATTACATTATT
>NW_015386734.1:1143694-1174739 GCF_001527695.2 Protobothrops mucrosquamatus | reverse complement strand
CAATCCTTTACCAATTCTGTTTCCGAGTCCAATTCAACCAATACTCCATAAATTCTTTTTATATGAGCTTGGGATTGGTCTCTAATCTGTTTGATCAAATTCACATCTTGTACCATAATGCCAGCTTTTTGATCCAAACTCCACCTCATGGACAGTTGACTATAATAAAACCATGAGTATTCAATATTCTCTTGCTTCAGATGGACCATTTCTGGCTTTTTTGCCTTCATCAGTTAGCCATACCCTTTATGGGATTCGAACCTGGGCAGTTATACATACTAGTCAGTGATTTAGTCACTGAGCCACAGGTTCTCTTCCCAATCTGTATTACATTATTAACATAAATATGCAGAGTAGGATCCTCAGAGTTAATTAAGAAATCATCAAGATAAACGATCAAAGATTTGTCTAGAAAATCATGAAAAATATGATTCATAAATTGCATGAAGGCCAATGGGCTATTTCCAAGTACAGAAAGTATTCAGATTTCTGTCAGGGAAATCAAAGACAGTTAAATATTCATATCTTTCATATGAATTAGTTTTCTGCATGAGTTCAGAAATGTGATCCTAATAGTTATAGAATTCACAAACTAGCAATTGTGGGCCACATGTAAGGAAGCCATCTTTCTTGAGAAAATAAAGGGGGCTGAATAAAACTTTGTTATAAGTTTTTGTTGATAAATGCCTTCAGAGAGGCTAACTCTGCTTGTGAGATTAAGTAACTGAGATAAAAATATAATAATGATACCCCAAGCTTTTTATAATTTTTGTTAACCTCTAAATACATTTGTTAAAACCTTCTGTTTTCATTCAGTTTATGTGTTTTATAATTGTCTGAATCATTGAATTAAAATGTTAGGCTTGTTGCTGTTTTAACTGGGTATTTAATGCTTATAGTTTTAATAGTCTTTACTTTGTTTTAATTCTTTATTGTTAACCTTCCAATGTTTGATATAAGATGGACTATATAAATGTTATAAATAAATAAATAAATAAATACTCTATAGTAGAAGTCAGACAAAAATCCTATATATTGTTTTAATTATAGACTGACTTGATTAATGTTAATTTTAAATTATAATGTAGAAGTTTTGCTGACCCAAGAAACAACTAATGAGCTTGATATAATTGTACACAAGGGGTTGATAATTTGCAATGGTAAATAAATCATTGTAACCCTAAGAATGTTCCTGCTAATAATTTCATTGGATTTTTAATGAAATCTTTTAATAAATCATCTAATGGTAATATGCATCTTGTAATTTTTCTGAAACTTTCTTTGCCCCAAAAACTTTTAAAATTGATTGCAGCTTTTTATTCTTACCCCAAAACACAAAGGATGTGTTTCATGTTTTCTCTAAGCCCCCCTTTTTATTGGAGAAAGTATGGGGAGATTGTCCTCTAACTCTTTTATTGTTTGATTTGTGCTTGTTTCCTTTAGTAGACATGATTAAATAGGATAGTTTGATTTCTACTTTGATACATGTAGTCCTGTTTGCAGATAATATATTAATATCTATTGTTAAATCTTATTCTCCCAGGCAAAAATTAATAAAAAATAACATATCATTTTGGAATTCTTTGAAGGTTCAATATTGGTTGATCTAAATCTAAATGTTGCATTTGGAGGCTATTAAGTTTCATTTTTTTCCAACGCTTTTGATGGTGTACAGAAGCAATAATTTATTAGAATATCTATTAAATATCTATTTAATAACTTGGAAGTAGCAACTGAAACAGATCTCCAAAGCACCTGAAGGCAGGACAAGAAGCAACGGATGGAAACTAACCAAAGAGAGAAGCAACCTTGAACTAAGGAGAAATTTTTTGACAGTTAGAACAATCAATCAGTGGAACAACCTGCCTCCAGAAGCTGTGAATGCTCCAACATTGGAAGTTTTTAAGAAGAGACTGGACAGCCATTTGTCTGAAATGGTATAGGGTTTCCTGCCTGAGCAGGGGGTTGGACTAGATGACCTCCAAGGTACCTTCCAGCTTTATTATTATTATTATTATTAGATTTGGATAAATGGATCTTTTTTAAATAAAATTAATATTTATAAATGAATATCATTTATATCACACATGGCTCTCTATGCATTCCTCTTCTACTTACTAGAGGGTTATTTGGGGGAAACTCTTCTTCCTCTGAAAACCTCAGTTATCAATTAGAGGAGACCTTCTAGATTTACACATATACCATACAGGTAAATGTCTCCTTCCCCTTGGGGTTATTGAATGGCAACCTTTGCTATGGAATTTATCCTTATGGTCTCTCTTGCAATTGGCTTTATATTATACTTTCCAACACTTGGAAAATGGGGAATTATTCCTCCTCTTATTATGCTATCAAGAAAATATTATATGAAGTTTTCTTAATATTTTGTCAGTCTCATGGCATATCTTATTATAAACAACAAAACTAAATGGGTGATCAAGAAAACCTGAGGATTTCATCTTCTTATGAAAGTTAAACCATTGGCAGTCATTTTTTCCCCAGTGCTGTAGCTTTGTGTTGTAGCTACTATTCAGGATGTAGTGTTGTGATCACCACAGTTATTTTTCCTGATAGAGAATGAGGGCTGTTCTGCTTGATTTCATTGGAGACCTCCTATAGTGCTATAGAACATCAACCTAAGCTGTGGGAATCTACTGTCAGGAGAATCAAGTTTTAGCTGGGCTGGTTTTATTCCACAGAAGACACACAAAAAAGATCAACTTCAACATCAAACTGCAGATTATCTTCCTTATGTATTTCTGAATTGCTACATGGGTGAATGGGACAGAGATGGTAATCCCTAATATTCAGTGATGCTATATGGGAAACCATTTGTCTCAAAGTGAGAGTGCTGTGGTGGGGGGAGGTTTTATTGCAATAGTTTGGTTTACAGCCATACGCCTGGCAGTGTGGAAGACAATTATTTTGCAAATGGAACCATACTAGATGACAAAAGAAGGCATTTACATTTGGAGTGTAACAAATGTTTTAAGAGATTTTTTTTTCAAGACAGTGATTATTTCGACAAACATAAAAACTACACAACTCTGTTTATTTTTAAATATTGATGCTGTCACTATTAATACTAAACACTGAGTTAGAATTCACACATCGAGGGTGACATCTGAATGTGTCTGCTTGATATCAAAACAACACCCCTGAGGAGCATTGTTTTGACAGATTTAAACAGGCTGTGTGCCGTGTGGTTTGGTGGGCTGATCAAACAGCTTAGAACCTGGAATTGTGAATTTCACCTCTTTATGACAACTCCTACAGAAACACTGGGAAGCCACTTATCTTCCTCTGTTTGTTAGGGCTGATTCCCAGAATTTCTTCCAAGGAGAAGGACTTTACAAGAAAAAGGAAGGTGTTCCTTGTGTGGTGCCAGGAATTGGAAGCAAGAGCAGCCCTTAACTTAAACCAAACCATAGTCAACCAAGGCAACAAACATGCCAATTCTTTGGATAATGGTTATCCTAAGGATCCACCAAATGAATCATAGTCATCTTCTCCCTTCCAGGGGTCCTATTTCATGAGGATATGACCTCTGTTAATGAGAAGTCTCCTGTAAGGAAAGCAAACTCCATTTGCCTGTAATTTGTTATAAAAAAAGGATTTGTTCCTTTCATTCCATAAAGATACGACTGAGCCCACACCTTGAAAGATTGTAGATTAGAAGTACAAAGGAGACAGTTGGTGCCATTTTGCACCTGGTTGGGCATGCCTCATACCTAACAGTGAATAGCTTTCCCTGTGGTTAGTTGTTTCCCAAACCTCAGAAGCATGTCTGTTTATGCAGGCATATACTAGATAGGTAAATGTTTGGAACCGATAGTTAAAAAACTCCAAAACTTTATGTTTGTAGAAAATAATGTTGCTGGGCTTATTACTATTGCTCTTCAGAATACACCCTTGACTTGTCTAGCTAATTTTAGATTTTTAAGCTACTGTTTGCTTTATTTATTTATTAATAACATTTTTATAACTGTCCGTCTCACAAAAAAGCAACTCTGGGCAGCATACAATAGTTTTATTGTTATTTCCACAGTATTATAATTATATTTTTTTATTCTTATTATTAGTTGACTTTTGTGGTTATTGTTGGTTTGTGCTTTGCTTATATCAAGCTGTCATTTCCCCAAATATTATGGGTTTTTTTTACAAATGATAATGTTGTAGGTTTCAAGCCAAATGAGGAGGTAAACTCCTGAAAGTTGTGAAAAATATGAGACTTCTGCAGATGTACAATTTTCTCCCTGTCCCCTGTGATGCTTAATTGGAAGTAGTCTAGACTCTTCTTATTATGTATATGTAAAAAACCCAGCAATTTTAAGCATATACAAAGGAAAGTGTTTTAAAATAGCATTAAGAAAGATAAACTTCAGAAAGTCAAGGGATGAATAATAGCTATGAAAGGTCAAAAAAAGAAAAAAAATTCTTCAGTTCATTTGGTTGTCAAAATGTAGTGAGATGAAAAGTCTCCCATCCATTTTATGTCATCATTGCCATGTTTATCCTTCATTTTTGTCTATCATATTTCCCCCTTGTTTTAAACATTTTTATTTGTAATCTCCCAAAATTGTTGAGAATGGGACAGAATGCAAAGTAAATAAATAAACAAATACCTGGGATTATATCACAAAATGAATAAAAACGTCATAGAGTTTAGATATTTGGACTTGAGTTAATGCTGGATTGTAAAATGTTCTAAAATATATATTTGGAAATAATGAATTCAATTTGTACAGTAATTCTAAAGAGATTTTTGCCTATGGATGTATTATTATATCTTAATGAAAATGTCTCTGTGTTCAGGTGTGTGCACTGTCCATAGTTCTTTGGAATGAAGTATTTTACAATAATCTATTTGTGTCAAAAAGCCCTTCCAGCTCATTAGATCATCTTCCCAGATAAATGAATAAAAGATACAAGACTAGACACTTTGAACTTCTTTGTTTCCCATCCTTATCCTGTTAATTCTTCATTTACATTTGTGATATTGATTCAGAATGATTAATCTGTATTATTTGCCTTCTACTCTAAATAGACATATTGGTTGGTGACAGGTGATTTGTAAATGTAGAATAATCATGCAATTGGCACCACAGGGGTGCAAAAATGGCTCTGATTTGTCAACATTTTTATGGCTCCGCTTCATTAGAGTGAATAGGGCAATGTAAAGCCCAAAGCCCACCATGGATTTCAAGCTGATCTGCAGTCCATCTTAACTGTTTTCACCTCATTTCCTTTTTGATTTGGGCCCTGCCATGATCTGAATGCTCTACCCATCCTAGGCCAGATTAATGTTATTTTTAGTTTTTGAACAACTGGTAACTCCATCTCAGGAAAGAGAGAACTATGGTTGTTGTTGTTTTTGGTGCACAATTCAGAATTTAGTTTAGCATTTTGAGATAAGAGCAGAATGAATAAATAAATATTTTTTCCGTTATGTTCTCACTTCAAATTTTGACATGAAGTGAATGTCACTAAATTGATTCAAAAATAAATCTGGAATAACATTTTATAGAAATAAATAGAATCAGCATTCAAATTACTGCAGCTCCTCTTTATCCTCCTCCTCTGTATGCACCATATGAAATAACATTTCTCACTTCCAACAAGTAAATCTCGTTTTCTTTTGTTCCACCCTGGCTGTAAAAGAACTTGTAAAAATGAGTTTGTGCTCAGCTGGTATGCATGGGAGATGAAGGGGATCTCTTTGTTCCTGTCAATACAGTTCAGCCAAGAGGAAAGTATCATGAGCAATCTTTCCAAAAAAGCTGGGGAGTCGTTATTGTATCTGTAAAATTATCTTTCTGCAGACTGATTTGTTGCAAAGTTCAATTTACTTTTTTTATCTTTGGGCCAATCTGTGGCCATTGGAAGCTGATACCTAATTATCATCTTGACCAATTTCTGTTGATTCTACCCAGAACCATGCAGGAATGCAAAATCTATAGTAGAAATTTTCAGTTTCAACTGATATGTGTGGAAATGAAGAAAAAGATTTGTTAGGAGGATTGGGTAGCTATGTAGTTTTTATCCCATGACCAGTTTTGAATCCTGACCGACAAGTGTCCAGATAATGTATTTTTTTCTACAACTTTCTGAAATGAACTGCCATCATTTTCTCAACAAACATATTCCCAAAAGAGAAGATTAGAAGTAGGGCATAATTTATCAAAATCTGCTGGATCCAGGATGGGCTGTTTCTGGATCCACACACTCCCTTTAAAGTGGCAATATTACTCCTTTCCACAAGGATAATTCTACAACCTAGCAACTCACGCCCAACCTGATTGCAAAAAGAAGCTAGAAGGCCATGGCTCTCAGCGAAAGGTAACAGAATTCATGCCTTAAATATCTCTGTTCACTTTCTCAAATGTAGAGAAAGTGAACAGATCAGAAGAATCCCAAATAATATAAAAAGATCTAGTTTCACTTTGATTCCTTAGTCCATCTTTATATTATTAAAAAATATGACTCTCTCCCATCCTTATGTTCAAGAAAGCTGAAAGCCTACCTTACATTGTAATTGGAGGAACAAGAATCCTATAGACTACACAGCATCACAGAGTATGCCAGTAACTGCATGGGAGAAAATTCACACAAACAAGGGACTAACAATGATAGCAGCTTCTATTTTCTTCCATTCTGTACAGTACTACCTATTTCACTGAAATGCATGAATATCTTCTTGTTGTCTCCAAGGGAATAAGGAAAACAAAGAGGGTAAATGACCTGGATTCTAAAATGCTGGAGCCTAGTTGCAACTTGACTGATATTCCTCATACTTACCTTCATTTGCAGCTAGAATAATATGAGGTTGGAGATGATACAAAGTTATAGTTCCCCTTCCCCTACTCACATCCTTTCCTATTGAACTTGTATTGGGGGTTTTAGCTGACTCATATTTGAGTCATGACAGAATTTTAATATTTGTGAAGCTTCCTGAAAAGGTGACTCATTCCAATAAAATATTCTTAAACTGAATCATTATTGGAGTTCACTGGTAACTACTTGAAAGGAAACTCCAGATTGAATAAACTCAACTTGTTTAGCTTTCTCTTTTATACCCCATTGCAATGTTTTGTGATGGAGAGCTATTTGTGTAAGCATGAATGGGTGGACACCTTCATGTTTGGGATGGAGGTCATCTGTACTATATGAACCTTTGCTCCAGATATTCATTGGGCATCCACAAATATATCTGTTCTAGCTCTCTTAATTCTCAGGTCATTCAACTAAAGAATTATGTATTGAGGTTAGAAAGCAGAGCTAGTTCAATCTGTCTTGGCCTGCCATTGTTCTTATGATCTTAGGTATTGGCTGAAATTCATTTAGCTGCTTGCCTAAAGATTCCAGCAGTCTGAGAACTTCTACAGATAATATGCAGTGACAAATACTGACAGAAATAATAACTGGGGCTTTAGAGCAGTAAAATACCTGCCTTTCTGACAAGTGTTGAGAAGTGACAGAAGATGGCAGAGCTGTGCCACCAGATCCAGTGGGGCAGGCCTGCTGCCACAGAACCATGGTGAGTTAATAGAAGGTCTCTTCAAGGATGAAAAATAATAATTAAACACTGCTTGTCAATTAATGCCAGCCTAAAAAAGGCCCTACACTTAGATTAAGTGAGGAGCATGGGTTGCTTGAAAACAGCAAGAAAAGAGGAAGAAGAGTGGCATGGAATAACAGACGAGAGACACTGAAAACAGAGTAATTAAACACACATGCATTTTCTCAGAGTTGGGGCACTTGTATTCCTAATTAGAATTTCAGTGTAGGAGCTTAATTTAACCTTAGGGAGTCTTTATATTCATGTCACTGTTGTGCACAGCAATCAGACTGGTGCTTGCAACTGATAAGCACATTTAGACTGTACTTTGCTTATAGTAAAAGTCTGTTTTCTGTTTTCAGAATTATAAGAATAGTCTAACAGTCTGTAATCTAGCAGAAATTGCCATCCTGAAGCTGCACTATAACAAGTAATTTTACAAAATGCTGTGGTCCTACTGAAGATAATCTCCAAGAGAATGTGCAGTGTTTGTGCAGGACGTATCCTGTCCTATCATGCTTTTTGAGATATCATATTTTGGCATATTTACAATATGCTAATTTAGTTTCAAAAGACTGCTTTGTTCTAACTCTTTAAGTAAGAGGTAGGCATCTAAGATTATGCTTGGAAAAAGATAAAGAGTGTTGAGCACAACAAATTAAGAAAAATATTATTTTGATATTGCTACAGAGGTGAGAGGTAATAGATTATTGGTGCTGTCAATATATAGGAAGATTGAAAATCTTAGAACCAATCATAACTATTACCATAATCATAACAAGTTCATAAATACTGCAGTTAACACTGTAACCTGATTCATGTCTATTGTGAAATAAATCCCACTGAATTTAATGGTATAATATTAAGTCAATAATAATGTCAGTTAAATGTATGGAGGATTGCAACCTAAAATAGCAGTGGTTTTTAAGTAGCCTTTATCATTTTGAAGAATCTCTCAATTTTCTTGTTTCCTACCCAAACTGGTATAGCATATCTTCCCTCAAGAAGCTTGAATGTCACCTTTGCAAGTCAGTTATCTTGTTTATGTCAGTTGAAAGGATCAGATTTACAGCTAGGGTTTCTTAAAAATAGTACTAAAAAGCATCGCATTTAGATGTTACCATTGATATTGCTGGGCAATATTACATCCTGGGGTAAGCTTTTCAGCAAGTCCACTAGCATAGTGAATTCATCACCAGTATCATGCAAGCTGTAATTCTGGCAGTAGCGATTTTATTCTCTAGTCACTACCTTTGCCTTCCCTATAATTATAGCTGATATGTACGCATAAGAAAAAGGATAAGAAAAATTAGGATTTCATACTTTCAATGTCCATTGTCCAAAGAATGCACTCATATTGTGTTTCCCTAAAAGTAAGACCTACTCCGAAAATAAGCTTGATTTTGGGGGTATATAAGCCCTAATATAAGCCCTACCCCAAAAATAAGCCCTAGTTTGGGGGCAAGGCACACACCTAAAACTCAAGCTAGGGCAGGAGTGGGGGTATGGAGCTGCCCCATACGCCCCGCACCACTTACCTTGTAGCCAGGCTTCTTCTCACCGGCCCACTTCTTCTGCATCCCCAGGCCTGCATTTTGCAGTCAGAGGCCTTTCCAGAAGGCCACTGCAGCCGAGAACCAAGCTATGGATCGAATCCATAGCTTGGTTCTCAGCTGCAGTGGCCTTCTAAAAGCCCTTTGGCTGTGAAATGGAGACTGGAGCTCCATTCTCAGCTGCAGAATGAAGCTGCTCCTTTGGCCCCAGAAGAAGTGTGCCGGCTGGGCAGGGCTGTCGGTGCCAGAGGTGAGTGAAAAAGACACCCCCCCTGAAAATAAGACCTGGTGCCTCTTTTGGAGGAAAAAAAACAAACCAAAAAAAAAAAACCCAATAAGACCAGGTCTTATTTTTGGGAAACACTGTATTCCAGATAGGTTTAAATAAAAGTTTAAATTAAAAAATAACATTTGTGCTCCATTCAATTTATATCCAAAAGTTAGACTTCGTACATTTCACTGTCAATATTTACACATCATGCCAATTATAATATATTTTACTTTTGAATTCTTAGCATAACTTTTGGATTCTTGGCATAATGTATAATTCTCAGCAGTAAGACTAGAGAAGCAAGTTGTGGGTGCTCTATCACTGGAGGTTTTTAAGAAGAGATTGAACAGCAATTTGTCTAGAATGGTATAGGCTCTCCAAGGTCCCTTCCAACTCTCTTGTTCTGTATATTCTGTATTCTGAAAATTTTATAAAGAGACCAAATGTTTTAAATAGACCTTTATATCTTTAGAAGTCATTTTCACATTATTAATACATGATGGTATGCTCTTCTGATGTTGTACATCAGTGTCCCCCAACCTTTTGGGCATCAGGGACCGGTTCCATGGAGAGAGGTTTTTTTCACAGACTGGAGGGCGCATGGTTTTGTGTGCTGCCTGAATCCCACACATGGGATTCGCTTTGCTTGTTTAAGTGGCCCGGCTTGAGGACCCCGGTTGCACATTAATTTTGCATGTATCAACAAGATTCTTTGACCCTAAACAAGAGTACTCACATGTCTACATGTGACCTGTTTTTATATTTAATCACATTCTAATTGAGAAGACATTGGTTGACATACTCAGTTGACCTACTGCATGGCTTTTTGATTGAAAGATGGAGTAGAAATCTATATCATTATTACCACCACCACCACCACCACCACCATCATCATCATCATCATCATCACCATTGCTATCACCAGATTTCTTTTCTAAAGACAAATACATTTGGTAAAGTAGCCACATGTGTCTCAACAAATGATAGCCCAAAAAAGGAGCGGATTTTCATGTTCTAATTTATATACATAGGGTAAAATAAAATCCCATTTAACACATCTTATCCGTTGTGTTCCCTTTCTTCAAGTTCCCTCAATCTTCCACAACATAGTAACTTTATCCAGTCCATCATCTGCTAGTATCTGAGTGCCTGCAAATGACTGCCTCAAGAGAACAATCAGTCTTTATTTAGTTCAGAACTCTTTGTTTGGTTTTTCTTGCAGGCCCTGGTACTTTTGTTAATGATCGCTTAATCAAATGCTTCAAATCCTTTAAAAAAGGATTTATCTTTATAAATTAGGAAAAATTGTCCCCCTAGCCATTGGTCAGTCAGGCTGAATGAAGATTGAAACAAACATTTTAAGCCAGGCAATGTCCTAGGATGTCCCCAATGTTCTGTAAACTCATAAGGTGAATTTAGCACATTTATTGGTAACTGTGAACACATTGTTCGTTCAATTACATATTTTTCCAAATAGACTCGTTAGGGATAAAACTGATCATTTTTGCAAATATATCTTGTATTTTCTCACATTTTCTCAGTGTGTCTTCACATTTTATTAACAATATTTTATAATTTAGACTATAGTGTGCATATTGAAGCATTTAAATAGAAACATTACTTTGACTAACGACAGTGATACTCAATGTACTGACACCTTTTCTGACTAATTTGAATACATTTGTGCCTGTGCCCATTACCAGATATGCTAGAAGAGACTGTGCAGCACAGTATACACACATGTAACATGCACATCTGTGTAATTCAAAGAAAATATTGTTCCCACAATCTGAACATATGGTGAATAAAATATGTTATATTCTCCTAGTTTGTTTGGAAAATTAAGATATAGAGCAATGATGCCCAACATTGAGGTTTGTTTAGACCTCCAGCCTCACTTGGATTTGGGGTAACATTTTAGAGTATAATGTAAACTTCCCAGAATGGGTGGGGAGAACAAAATGAGATGAAATGAATTGAATAATAGTTATTACCATTGCTCCCCATGTATTTAATATTTTCTTTTAAAGAGTAATTAAAAATTACAATTGAGCAACAACTTGTGCAAGGATTCAGGGGACTTTGAGAACAATTTAAGGCTCTAAGGCTGTAGAAGGTTGCATATTCCAGTGGTAGAATAATATTTTAGGAAAGGTTAGTTGCATTGTTTTGCACTTCAGTCTTTAATTACTGAAATATCTTGAGCGATTAGAAAAAAGATAGTTGCTGCTGCATCAGTTGTCAAAAAGGAAATGTGCAATATCTTGATCTGGATGCTAAAATGAAGTCTTATTCTGCATTATCAAAATATAAGATTGGAAAATGTTAGGGTGATTTAGATTAATATATCTAATGTTTCTAGTGCATAATCCATGTGGATAATATGTCACAATTAAGATGCATCTGATGATGTAGTCTTTGGCTTATAAATTTAAGGTTATGCAAAGCCTGTATTACGTTCATAATAGGACTATATTATGAACAAATAGTCAAAAGCAATGATCATAGAATAACCCTCTGCTTATGTTATTCTGAAAAACAGTATATTTAAACTGAGATATAATAAGAAATAGCAGTACACATATTGTGTGAAGATTTTCAAAGTTTGCCAGCCCAAATCTGCTGCAAACTGTATATTTTCTAAAAGCTAAATACTGTAAAGTGCTCAGATCCCTCCTGATGCCAAATAGAAAGGGAATGTAGATATATTAATTGAGTTTATTAATGTCTGATTGTGACTCCATACATTTATAAACATCCTTGCAAAACATTGCAAGAAAAGTTATTTCCCATGGGTCATTGGGCAGGCTAGAACTACAGTGGCCTCTGAGTAATAAAAATATATCACCAAAAGGTCACTGGCATTTGGAGATGTAGCCAAAGGCCTGGTTACATCACCATATCATTACATACAAATTTTAGGAATATCAAAGGGTAGCCTGGACCTTTCCTACTCACTACTGGATGAAGGGATCCTGAGAGTCTAGTCTGCCGAGGATACAGACTGAGATATGGCCAAGCTGCAGCCATTGGGACACTGGGTGATTGACTGGGAGGAGGCAGCAATGCAATTTAACTTTGCTGGTTATAAAGAATAAATACCCTTTATAACCCAGTATAAAGCTCAAAAACAAAGAAATGAGTGGTATGTAGGACAAGGTAGAGTGTTTCTAAAAGTCAATAACCCCATAAGGTTAACTGTATGGTATTGCAGTTACATTGTTTTAGATACAGAAACAGTTAGATGCATTTCATGCATTATAATCCCCTTCTAGATGCCTTTATACAGGATGTCTTTTTTCCTGTTCAATTAACACATATACCCTTATGAAAATTAGCTATCAAGATGAATTACTGAATAGTGATATTTAACACGACAGATTTGCAATTGTGAAAATCTCTCCATCCAAGAGCTCTAATTTGCACTATGGACAGTGATGATTACTTTAGCAAAATGATCCCACTCACTAACCTTGATGAAGCTTAGTAATTGCATATGAATATTATAGCAATTCTGGCAAATTAAAGTCTCCAGATTTAAAACTAGGCCTGCTAGAATGGGAAGATTTATTCTATAACTCACTGGTTATGCTAGAAAAGTTTCAAACAGAAATGTAAAGAAAAGCAATGTGTTTGTGGGTGGAAATGAAATTTTGAGAGGAGTGATGGTAGCCTACAAAAGGCTTGGCAGGAATGTTTGAATATTGTTGGAGAGGCAGAAACAGTATTTTTTTCTCCTATTTTTTTTTAAAAAGTAAACTACTTACAGCTTATTCTCTCCATGACAATCCAGGGTAGAAAAACATGCAGCCATTGTTCAGTGGTTTGCCATCAAGTTTTGACAGCACGATCATCAGGCACAGTAATGGATAAAATTATATTGAATAAAATGTTTAGCTGAGCTAACAATCAGATAAACAACTTAAAAAAGTATGTTGATAAAAGACTACTGATTCTTTAGGAAGGAAGGAAGAATTAAATAAATACAATCTTAATATATACATTAAAACAACATCGATTGAACCTAAATAAAACACTAAACAAAAATAAAATGGTCAATAAAGCAGATGATTTCAGCTTCTACAACAAAAAACTGAGACCTTCTAAAAGCACTCTTAAATGTTTCCCAATTTCTCCAAGACATAGTATATTAATACTCTGAAACTGGCCTTCTAATTGATCTGGATTTTTAAAAAAGACTTCAGCTCTACAGTATTTATGATAAAAAAATATTTTCATTGTGCCTTTCTATTAGAAAACTCAAGGTGGCTCACAACACAATAAAAACAGTAAATGTATGAAAACAAACATTTAAACACACATTGAAAAGATCAGGGAATTGTTTTTCTTTTAAGTATGAAAAAGAAAGATGATAAATGTAACAATTTAGCAGGTGAAGTGCTTGCTTGGAATGCAGACTGTTAAATCCCATACATAAGAACTTTCATACATTTCAAAACTAAGATGATTAAAGGCTGGAGACTAAAGCACAGGGCTTTTTTTCTCATAGAACACCCAGAACGGAGTTCCAGCACCTTTTTGGGATGGAACCCTTGTAGGGTAGGCAAGGCGGGTTGTATGAAATGTATGAGTTCTGGCACCCTTTTTTTTTTTTTTTTTTTTAGAAAAAAAGCACTGCTAAAGCATATGAAGAACAGTTGCAGGATTTGGGTTTGGCTAGTCTAAAGAAAAGAAGAAACAGGGGTGACATGATAGCAGTATTCCAGTATTTGAGAGGCTGCCACAAAGAGAAGGGGATCAATTTATTTTCCAAATTACCAGAGGGCAAGACAAGAAATGATGGAAACTAATCAAGGAGAGAAGCAACCTGGAATTAAGGAGAAACTTCCTAATACTGAGGACAATTAACCAGTGGAATAGCTTGCCTTCAGACGTTGTGGGTTTTTAAGAACAGACTGGACAGGCACTTGTCTGAAATGGTATAGGGTCTCCTCCTTGAATAGGGGGCTGGACTAGAAGACCTCCAAGGTCCCTTCCAGCTCTATTCTGATTCAGTAGAGCTGTGGTGACAAAAAGGAGAATCTTTATGGTGGGATGCTATATGCAAGGCATCTCATCAGAAATGTAGTAAGATCGAAGTTATATCATCAGGCAAACAAACATGTGGAATGACCAGGAAATATTGGAAACAGAAAATAGTTTCTGCAGACAATCCCAAACTCTTGTTAAAAGAAACAGGTTAGCTCATACCACTTCAAAATTAAGTCCAATTGGCCTCTACCCCTCTGAAACAAGTCAATTTCAATTGTCATGAGTAGAGGGGAAATGATATACCGTAAAAATACAGTGAAAGATGGACCAACTATTTTTTCCTTGGTTTTATTAAAAATCTTGACAAAATTAAAAATCTGGGGGGGGGAACCCTGCTGGAGTGGAAATCTGTCCCAAAAAACAGACTGTGAGCTGTACCATATCATTAGCCTTCCCATTTGAAAATACTTTCTAAAGCACTTTAAAACTAACCTGTGATTCCCTGTTTTTGCCTCCACCATCTGCAGACCAAAAATGCTTTCAGCATGGTGTTGCCCATATGCTCATGGTGGTGTCAAAGACCATTTTCACTGAATCGTTGTCGCTTGAGCTGGTCAATTGTGAGTCTCTGCTTCAAATTTGCCAGTTCTCATGCATATAGCATGGGAGCTTTATTGTATTATTAGTTAATGATCCAAAGAACCAGTAAGTTTCTAGCTCTCATAAACATACAGATAAAATCTATGTACTACATGTACTGCATTTATGTGACACACTTTATGTAGTCCATGTGTTGGTTTCCAAAAATATCCTCTTGCTAGCCTGGCAGGGGAGAGGTTGTAAGGGAGGAACGGCTTTTGAAATTAGTAGACTGTGTCCACAAAACTCTTTATTTCTGCATGGCATGAGACGTGTTGCCTAGAAAATGCTAACTATTCCATAGCTTGAAAACTGCAATCAGCAACATTGTATTTAAGGGCTTTTGCCCAAGCTGGCATAAATGAAGTGCAAACCAAGGAGTATGCGTACATGTGTGTATTGTGGGCTGTGGGAAACAATATTCTCAAACATTGGATGAACTCATTGGGACCACAGTTGTATCCATCTCTGAAGTGAAGGTGGAAATGAAAACTGATTTTTCTAAGACTACAAAGAATCAGAGGTTTTAGAAGTTGGTAGGGCATTGCAATTGATTCACAGTGTGCAATCAGCAGAGACATGGAGACTAACAGAGATAGGAAAATGTTATCATGTGCCAGAGTTGTGCAAATATTACACTGATCTACACAATCCTATCTGGAGCCTAAGCCTACCATTGCTCTTCGTACGGTTGAATACCTGAACATCATACTTGGGTAAAATATCAACTTTATATGTAAAACCAGACCAAACCAAACTTACTGCTTACAAAAATGCTAATTCAGCTTTTCATGGGCAAGAGAGTTAAATGAGCCATTAGAAGGTCAGTGTCAATAAAGTCTCCCGAGAACAGCATACAGTTAATTCGATAATAATTTCCCCCCCTAACACTTTTCTTATGAAAGAGCTTCTTCTCTTTGTGCCACTAACAATGGTGATGATCCTAGGTGCAAACTAAAACAATTATTGGCACTTCTCTTCTCCACTGTCTTTCTTCTTGCCCAATGTATAAAGGGGCTTTTAGATCCTCTCATAAAGTGTAAAGACAGATACCAGTGTGGCAGGAACCAACAACCAACAAATCAGATAGAAGTGTTATGTAAACATGGAACAGATCAACTTGACTTTCAAGGTCAAAAGGCCAGGAGAAAAAGGACTGGAATTTAAACCCTGGGATTAATATGTCTGACTTTCTCTCAGAGTAATTTCTAGGTACTGTAGTAGGTAGATGTGTGGTTGTTGACCATGTGATTTACTTAACAACCATGACAAAGAGATTGTAAAATTAGGTGTGTGAGACTCACTTAATGGCTACATCATTGGTGACAGAAGGTCTGGTCCCAGTTGGGATTGTAAATCAAGGAGTACCTGTATCTGCCATTGGAACCCACTTGAATCATGGTGTAATCTTGCTTTTAATACAAAAGGTAATGATGCAACTGGCAAAAGAATCTCAAGGCATTTTGCTTTGCTTGATGGGTTTGGGGGTCACACTTTGATGAAATTTGTCCGAAACTGTGTTTAAAGGTAAAGGTTTCTCTAACAGTTGTGTCTGACTCTAAGACACGGTGCTCATCTCCATTTCTTGGCCGAAGGAGCCAGTGTCCGAAGATAATTTCAATGGTCATGATGAATGGAATGCTGTTACCTTCCCACCAAAATGGTACCTATTTATCTACTCACATTTGCATGCTTTTGAACTGCTAGGTAGGCAGGAGCTGGGGCAAGTAATGGGAGCTTGCCTGTTGCATGGAGTTTGGGTCTCAAACCCAGGCTGTCAACTCTCCAGCTGATAAGCTCAGCATCTTCAACTGCTGAACCATCGTGCCTCCCCAAACTGTATTTGGTCATCTACAATTAATGTGTACCCATAGGCATCCATTATGAGCGACAGTGGTGTCAAAATGATTACATGTGCCTCAGGATGTTATCATGCAAATGATTCAACTTGCATGATTTCATGACAAATCTCATGATGCAAGTATGCAAGTGCATTATTTGTGTGATGGCTTTGTGGCAGATAGCCTCTATCTTCCCTGTAGATAATTGTGAATGCAGTTTTCTTTACCTCTTATCCTTTGTTTGGCTCTCCACTTGACAATTCAAGACCATTTTGCAATGAATGTCTTTAAGAAATTCCAGAAAAAAACCTTTGCAGTTAAAAGAGGAGGGTGGGGGAAAAAAGGGACTGACAGGATTTCAGAAATAATTATTGATGCAGTTTTATAACTCTTTTAAACATATGCAGTAATATCTCATGGAAAGAATACTGTTGGTATTGTACATTCAAAAGCCCAACTTAATTCTGGGTTGTACCATTACAATTAATTTTGTGTGACTACAGCAGTGAAATTCTGCCATGGAATTTAGTGTCAAAAATCCAGCTGTGCACTAGTGGTTTAGCAGTCATAATATCAACGAGTTTGCCCAAAAGCTGATTTTCATGTCCCAACCATGACTCCAATTCAAGAAGTGGCTTGTATAGCAATCAAGCAATGGCTTCTTGAAATCAATAGCAGAAGATCCTGGCTTTTTTGTAGTTAGCACTAATGACATCTTGATCAATGTTAATGTAAATTCATTTCCATCAGAGCAGCCATTTTAACGATGCTGAAGTGGTTCTTTTCGTATTCTTGGGTCTCTTTTTCCTCCTTGAAAATTTATGATTAAGCAGATTGAATAGAAAAAAAAAACAAATCCCAAATCACTGGAAATGTTTGTTTGAGAAATTGTCATCAGAAGATATAACCATAATTAGGTCATTTTTAACAAGTTAAGTAATTTTCTGTAGCAAATGTGCTTTTTTTAAAAAATATCCTGCACAGGAAAATAACCTATGGTGAATGGATTATGATAGAAGGGTTATTTAATATCCCTGTCTAGTGGCTCTGACTTACAACTAATCATTGCTGGGAAAAATCCCCAGACTACCTCTCTATATGTTGTTTTGGAAGAATACAATAAGCAAAGACCCAAAAACTCAATGAGTCTATTATTATTATTGTTATTGTTATTTTTATGCCACCCTTTTCTGCTACAAATTAGTCTACAGACTAATAATAAATAAGATGGTCTAATCCTAAAGAAGAAAAATATTAATTTTCCTTATTAAGATTAATGTTCCTTTTAGAATTCTAGTTTTCAATATTGCAGAAAAAACATAGTTGGTTTTTATGTTCATTCAAAACACGTTACACAATTTGTTTAATGAGAAACACTTAGAGAGGATAAGATTTGTGTTCAGACATCGGTGTTACATCACAACATGTCTTTTTTAATTTGACAAGGACTGATGATTCTCCACATAGAAATGAACAAGGTGATTTCTAGAAGCCAGAATGCGTTTGTTAAACTAAATAAACCTTATTGCCTTCTTTGATAAAGTGACTAAATTAGTGGATAAAAGAGATTCTGTGGAGATAGTATACTTGGACTTCAGTAAAGAATTTGATAGACCACAGTCTACTTCTTGGTAAGACAGAACTATCTAGGGTAGACACTACCACCTGATGGAATTGCAATTGCCTGAACAACTGCACCCAGTGTGTGGTTGTTAATGGAACTACATCTACATGGAGAGAAGCATGCAGTGGGCTATTCAAGGTTATATCTTAGGCCCAGTGTTCTTCAGTATCTTCATAAATGACTTAAGATGAGGAGACTGAAGGGGCAGTCATCAAATTTGCGAATGATACTAACTCAAGGTTCAGAAGGATCTTGACAGACTTGACAATTAGCATTAGTCAGTAAGATAAGTAAGAAAAGTAAGGTCTTGCATTTAGGTAGGAAAAACCAAATGCACATGTACAGAATAGGTAATACTTGGCTCAACAGTAATACTTGTGAGAGGGAAATAGGTGTTCTGTGGACAACCACTTATGTATAAGTCAGCAGTGCTGCAGCTTCCAAAAAAGCCAATACAGTTCTAGGCTGCATCAATATTGGGGTAGCATCAAGGTCATGAGAAGAGATAGTTCTGCTCTATATTGCACTAGCAAGGCCACACTTGGAATACTGGGTCCAGTTCTGATCACCATGATACAAAATAGATGCTGAGGCCCTAGAAAGAGTGCAGAAAAAAGCAACAAAGATGATAAGCGGTATGTAGGCTAAATATCCATATGATGAATGCCTAAGGGAACTAGGAATGTTTAACCTAACAAAGAGAAGGGTTAGGGGTGATAGCCACCATCCAATACTTGAAAGGCTGTCACAGAGAAGAGGGGGTTGATTTATTCTCCAAAGCACCTGAAGGCAGGGCAAGAAACAATGGATAGAATCTCATCAGAGAGAGATCCAATCTGGAACTAAGGAGAAATTTCCTGACAATAAGAAAAAATAGTTAATGGAACAACTTGCTTCCCGAAGTTGTATGTCTTCAATCTCTAGGTTTTCAAGAAAAGATTGGAGAACCATTTGCAAGGGATGGAATAACAACTCCTGCCTTGGGCAGGGGGTTGGACTGGAAGACCACCAAGGTCCCTTCCAGCTCTATGTTTCTATGATTCTAAATGCCTATATTTAAAACTTGAAAATGGAATGGTGGCATTTAATCTCACGAACAACTTTAATATACGTAAGCAGATAAATGAAACATTTTGTTAAGAATATTAAAGGCTGATTCTTCCAATTCAATAATCATTCAGATTTATTTGGTGATTTGCATGGTTTATGTGTGTATTCTGACTGATGGATTCTCAGTGCTTACAGTATCTAGGAGCTTGACAGTTTAGTGAGGAATTTACCCTGTATGAATAAAGATCTAGGAAGGAAAAAAAGTGTTATCATTTGGTTAGCTAAAATATATTGTGTAGGAATGTATATATCAGTCAGTTCAAAGCTAGCTTGGTCTAGTGTTTAAGGCCCCAGGCTAGAAATCAGGAGACTGTGAGTTCTAGTTTTACCTTAGCTATGGAAGTCGACTGGGTAACTTTGGGCTAGTCATTGTCAGCCCAATCCACCTCACAGGGTTGTTGTTGTAGGGAAAATAGAAAGAGCAAAGAGTATAAGGCAGGTATGCTGCCTTGAGTTATTTATAAAAACAATAAAGGAGGGATAAAAATAAATAAGTAACAATTGCATGACTTCTATTTTTTCTGTCCCAATTATTCTACCACAAAAGTATACTTGTGTATTACCTTAGTTTCTATCAAGGTTGTTTCTTGTAGTCCATTTTGAATTCTGCCCGCGATATTTATGAATTAATAGCATTTGGTTTTCTCTTATATTTGTTTTGATGCAAGCAGTTCCATGTGCCTGGAATATTCTGTTTTGCTTATACAAAGACGCTTTTCCCCCCAAAACTTTTGGCACTTGTTTAAAACCATGCCAACCACAAGCTAATCTCTTTTCATGTAATCTCTGCAATGCCTATAAATGCTTGTTTCAGTTTGCAGACTTGATTTAAAAAAAAATATGTCTCCAAACTTCTTCAAACTTTTCATAGTGGCCTAGCTGGCCAGCTTATTGACTGTGTCTGGTTTTGCAGTATTTTGAAAGGTAAGTATTGTCTCATTATGATGTAAAACTATCATGCATTCAAAGATTCTGCAGTCCCTTGCACTTTTTACTTGGGAAAAGCCTGCACTGAATACAGTGGATCTTAGTTTCAAATAAACATGGATAAAGGCATGTTTGATAAAGGACAGACATGAAACTCCCTTTTAAATAAGGGTAGGCATGCTGCAGGGTGAGCACAGTAGGTAAAAGAACAGAAGAAAAGTGGGAATTACAAAATTTTATTGAATGCAGAGGGGATCTTTGATGTCAGGCAGGATGGACTGGGCACTAGCAAAATTATTTATGTCCATAGTATATACCCCCTTCAGCCTTAGAAAGAAGCTACCCATTAGCCAATCTCTGTTTATTATTACACTGAAAGAGGCAACATATTATTCCAAAAATGTATATTAAAATATAAGCAACATTGCAAGCTGAGTTTTGCCATAGTTGTCACATTTTGTGCTGAGCTTCTGCACCGTTTGGTGCCGTCAGAGTCATGCAAATTTCTAAACCTCGGTGCCTATGAGTGATGTTTTGGCTTCCAAGAAAATCGGTGAAATGTGGAGAGCAAATCTTTTAGTGACTGATTAAATGAACAGATGGACAACTTGGCTAAAGTAAATCTAGACACTTGTCCTTGTGTTCTATGTTTGAACAAAATTGTCCCTGGCTCCTTTGCACTTGTCATGGCTACTGTTTACATAACATATATTTTTTTTAAAAAAAATTGAATTGGTTGCCTTACTCAATTATCACCATAAGGACAGTTGGCTAACTAAATATTCCCAGTTTTAGTTTCTCCTTCTGGCACTTCCTGTATGGCCAGTATGGAAGATAGAATGAATATGTGTCAGAGGTTTATTGTCCTACATTGGCAAAGACAGATGGCTGCAAGGATTGGATCATACCCTCAGGCTGTAAAAATAAAATAGTGAATAGAGTGGCTTGTTGTGTGATGTAGGGATGGTAGAGATTGCCAACACTCGATGGCTGAGATACAAACCTGTTTTTTTATTGGATTGCTAACGGTTCTAAGCCTATATTATAAGAATATTAATACTCTTTTAAAATTCTAGTCCTCATTATAATTTGGAAACACACTATTGTTCTGCTTGTAGTCCCATACAAGCATAAGAAGCTATTTTTTTTTCTTAATAATTGAAAATGTATAATTGTAAATCAAAATTATACTTTGGTATAACATGTGGCCAATCAGAACTCAAACAGGGTCTACCTTCTGGGAACCTTTTTTGACTATTTTGATTTTAAAACAAATGTGAATGCATAGTGTCTTCCAATAACTGGATTTTATAGCTGCTTTCTTTAAAAAGCAGAGCACATTCAACTCTTTTCTGACACTGTGCCTTAGACATTAATGAAAATAGGGGTGGGCAAGCTGCCTTTTCAAAAAATGTGTTCACTGTTACTAATATTTTCATTGACAAATCCTGATTGACACTAGGGTATCTCAGAAGAGTGATTATAACCATGTTGCAACTATCTGAGTGATCTCTAGCTAAAGGGAAAGGGAATATATTTTTTGTATTTCTTTATTGCCATGTAGTGGTAATTTAAGTTTTTGCAGTCCAGAAAGAATAACCCTGATCTCATAACATAGTCTAAATGATACTGATATATAGGCCACTTTATACACTTGTCAGTGTATAAAATCTTTAGCCATCTGCTTGGTAAAGTCCACACCTTACATGCCATGATCCCTTCCCTGCTGGTGGCTAACTCGGGGGAACTGCCATTTTTACTTTTTTATAATGATCAAGAACTTTGTGAAAAATTAAAATAGGCACAGCCATTTTGCTATGTCACATGAGAGACATAGAAGCAAATAAAGAGATAAAGAAAAACAAATGCAGATCTTTAAGTTTTGTTGCTCACTTTCTGACATAAAAAGCTTCATTTATTTCTACCTGTCCATACTGAGCCAGTTCTGTCTACTTGACAAGTGCTGGTTTGAGTGCCAGGAGACTCCTGTTGAGAAGTTCACTGAATATGCAGCTTCATTCTATGCAATATCTCTGAAGTGCTATAATATCCACTGTTACGATTTCCAATGATGCTTGCCCAGACGTAGCTTGGCATTCGTCTTATGTTTCTTTGTATGTTTCTTATTGAGTGCCATTGCTGGATACTGTTCGTTACCTGTCTTTAAATCTTTGTTTCCTCATGTGATGCACAAGCTGAAATCTGCCAGAACTAATCCTTCCATGTCTAATTTTAGCATTAGCATTAGATCCTGCCATGCTACGTAGCCACTTCTAAGGATCTCATGTATTCTATTTTTGTCCATGTATATCTGTTCATACCATCTTTAATCTATGATCATAGCTGCTATTAAGCCTGCTTAAAAAAACAGCATTGGAAGTTGAGGTGACAACAGGTACCATGTTGTTGGGCCCTTGATTCAAGATGAAGCCAAACTTACAAATTTACAAAGAGAACTATTTTTAGTTTTATCATAGTTGTTGTATTTTATTCGACATGTCTGCATCTTCCTATCAACTGATATCCGTTCTTCATTCCAGAGTAACTGATTACATTTGTTTTGCAGCAGGTCCAAAGGGAGCATGTGCAGTCTTGCAGTGAATGTAGCAATGGCACCACCTGTATGCAAAAGATGTTGGAATTAACTGCTGCTGCTGTTACTCGATTTGCATGTTTTTCAATAAGGGCCTGATAGTTTATTTACTGTGAGTTGAGATGTTTATAAATATGCAATTTTTACTTAGGAATTTGTGTAGGTGGCAATTTGTGCAAAATACCGAGGAAGGATGGAAGCTGGCATTTAAACAAAAATCATTAAATAACCTATCCCCAGACGGTACATTATAACTTGCATGATGCATACGTCTTCAGCATGGGTTCAGAGTTCTAGGAACTGAATGCTACAGTTTAGGGGGAAGAAAGCAAGTCTGAGAGAGGCTTAGTTAACAGGCTGCTCTGGATAGGCAGATTTCCTGGAATTACTGGAAAATTGCGAGGGTCTGTAGTGTGTAAGGTTCCCCCCCACTTGTTGAAAATAAATCAAGTTATTAAGTAGCTCTGGTGGATTTGCAGTATGCTTAAAACTAATGCAGAACTGAATGTTTAAAAACACCCTAAACTATATCCAACATTAAGAAAGTGCTCAAGTAACAAGAAAGAAGAAAGAAAGAAAGAAAGAAAGAAAGAAAGAAAGAAAGAAAGAAAGAAAGAAAACATTGTTTTCCTCCTCCTCCCTGCCATGGATGCACCAAAGCTGAGGCAAAGATGCACCATGGTGATCCTGACAGTCCCACAGCAATCTTAAATTCAGTTGTTAGGAAAACAATCACTCCGTTGGAATAAAAACAACATTTTGCTTTAATAAAAATATTTTAAATATTTTTTTTACTTTAGGAGACACACAAGAATAGCAACCTCTATTTTGTTTTATATTATCATTTAGTAAATGTATACAGTACTAGAGATGTCTGAATCAGCCAAAATTTGAAACACTGGAGGTTTTTAAGAAGAGATTGGACAACCATTTGTCTGAGCAGGGGGTTGAACTAGAGGACCTCCAAGGTCCCTTCCAACTCTGTTATTCTGTTATTCTGAATGTGTGATTTAACTTGAGGGGTAGATTTAGTTCACATTTATGATTCAAATAGTAGAATAGAATAATTCTGTTTTTATGTTTTATGTTTTCAGTTTTTGATTTAATTTGATCAAAATGTGCTTGTGCATACAAGCAAAAATCCATCAAAACTTCAGACTGGTTTGGAAGTCACTAATTTGATGCCATGGACTGAACTGATACAGTGATTTGATTTGAAGGGATAATTTAATGAAATCAAAAGCATTATGCCATCCTCGAGGATACCATTCTAGCGGTTTTCAATCAACTAAACCAAATTTGGAAGCCATAATGGTGATCAATATGGACATGAGATTGATATTTCAAAAATATATTGCTCCAAGCATCCCCATTGTCTGTAGAGGTTGTAGGCATGCTGTGAAGATTTAATTGCAGACTGATTCCATGGGGACTTCTCTGATAATGCCAGATTTTTTTTAATGATTTTGATCCTGAATCAAATAGGGAAAGTTTAGAGAACAAAAGAGGATAAAATAAATGATAGAGGACTACAGCAGAAACAGTATATTCATTTTTCTGAGCTTTCAGAGTTTTCTAAAAATCCATGTTAAAAAAAACCCTGGCAAGTTAAAACAATACAATTCCAGGATATTTGTGAAATTAAATTTGGATTTTACACAATCTGTCTCATAGTTTTCTGCTGAGTATAAGATAACTCAGTTGGTGAGCCTGAACTCTAGCAGGAACTCCATTTTTTCATTCAATTTCTTCAAGTTTTCAGTTCTTAAATCCTGAATTTATTACAGAAACAATACAAACACTAACATTAACTCCTGACCACTGTGGAATCCAAGATTCACGTTTATATGATAAGTTACTTTTAGGTTCAGTTTTGACAAAAATTTATTCCAGTTGTTTCAGGTCGTTGATTATCTTTATAGTTCGGTCATTTAAGAATGTTCTTGTTTTGAATGCTTTCTGCACTGATTCACTCAAAGGTTCAACTTGAAAAGATGATGTTTATAATGTATCTCTTTCCCCTCTACCCAAATACAGGAGAAAGATGTTTCCTAATTTGGCACTCCTAATTATTCAAGGTATTTACTATGCCTCCTTGTAATCAGCTGCATTCACTCTTTAACATTTATATCAAAATCTATTTACCAAGCAAATACAAAAACACTCTAATGCATTTATCTAGTCCACACCTGTAATGTTAGTTCAGGAAATATAGAGAACATTACACTCTTTCACAAACACTACTGAAACGTAGTACTAGCTTAGAAAAAAAAACCTGATACTTTAATTGCCATATAAGTTATAAGGCTTATGTTCCACATATTGACAAGTGTCGCCTTGAACCTAAAGTTTAGAGATTTAATTTTTCTGTCTCTTTTAATGAATATTTCAACAACAGCCGCCTCCTGTGGGTTGGAATAAAAAGTAGTTTGTATACCTACTACAACATTTGCAGACCTCCTTGGTTCTGTTTTTAATGTGATGAAAATTTGCACG
Organism: Protobothrops mucrosquamatus; assembly: GCF_001527695.2. Lineage (NCBI taxonomy): Eukaryota > Metazoa > Chordata > Lepidosauria > Squamata > Viperidae > Protobothrops > Protobothrops mucrosquamatus. Next base: position 1,149,135 of record NW_015386734.1, on the reverse strand, counting down.
AGTAACAAAGAGAAAAATGTCATGGTAACTAAAACATTTCCTATCCTTGTATTTTAGAGGGAAACTAAATCAAAGGTCTTCAAAGAATTACTAGGGTTCTTTCTAGGAGGTTATTGACAAATATGTAGCTTGTCTCCCGAGTTTGTGCCTCTTTCACAGATTGGTGTATTTGTGATCCCACAGGCAGGAATAAGCGTCTGTAATTCATTTCTCCTTGTTAACTAGTGTGCTTTTGTGTGGAGGATGATTGACAGCAAACTCGGCTTAGTCCCAACGGATGAGCTTGTTAGCAAAACCCTAGTATCCTATCTCTAATAAAGCATATCAGCAGTACATTTTGTCCTATCTATTAGCCTCTCTGTTTCTTTTTTGTGAAAAGCTGAGTGTCCCTTTGAAGCAATGACAAATAAACCCCTGAACTGAAGTGCTAGGCTGCCTTATGGACAGCTGGATAGTAAATGTCACACCGTGTATAGAATGCCTATTATCAGAGTGAGCCATTTGTTCCATGCCTTTCAGTATCTTAATGTAATACAAAATTGCTAAATCAAGCCCCATGTCTGTGACAGAACATAATTAATGAGAAAGCAGGAGCCAATTCAACACTCTTTATTGGGACCTAATTGGCTCAGGCAACAGAGTTGTCACTCAACAAGAGACTTCCTTTAAAGCAATTTTGTTCTTGGTTGTATTACAGAGCCTATTAAATTGTCCCCTCCTTGATCGCACAAAGAAGTATCTGCATGCAATAATTAGCTTTTCCAAGGGGATTTTTTTAACTCTTTCTGCAGCAGAAAAATTTTCAAGCTCTGCTGGAGGAAACAGTCAGCCTATAGAGATATACCGTAGGCAGCTTGGAGGCTGGGGAATTGTAATCTTCTGAAGGCCTATCAGAAGGCTGCAAAAACTCCAGCTGGTACATAATACATTGGACCTCCCTAACATTGGGGAGGGTCAAAGCAAGCACATCTGTGCTTTTCAGGCAGCCTATTGACCTCCAGGTGCCATTCAGCTCGAGATGTTTGCTCTGTTAAAAGCTTGCAACATAAGGGAGCAACTTGTTTAAGTTAAGCTGCCCACCCTGAAGCACCACAGAAGCAATGGAGATTGATATATTTTATTTCAAACCCTACTACGCTTTCCTTCAATTCCAAACATGCATGGGGTAGGTTTGTTTATTTATTAATTTATCATGGTGCTTATAGCCTGCCTTTTATTCAAGACTCAAGGTGGCATAGTGGAAGGTCTCTCTCTTCCTTTTATCCCTGCAACAGCAACTTTGTGTGGTGAGTTGGGTGACACGATACTGTTTGAATGTCAAGTAGTAAGCTTCATAACTGAGTGACGTCTTGAAACCTTAACTACTACATTACATTGATTTTCAGTGAAGACAATGAGGCTGCATCTATTAGAGTTTGCACTTTAGCTTTCAACAATACTACTGTATAATAGGTTGTAGCACACTGAAAAATTATGGGCCCTTTTCCAGGAAACCTCAGGTTTTATCCTTTTGTAATTGGGTCCCATCTATTAAAGACTTCATTATAGTAGGAATATTGATATAATTGCTGTCCAATTCAGATGGTTGAAGACTAACATCTTGGGATAGACTAGGACAGTGCTTGTGTTCTCATTTGATGTGGCAAATTTCTGGTTCTAACAGATATCTGAGCAGGTATGGTATATTAGGAAAGTATTTATGCAAATTATAAAGCGTAATGTGTGTAGGCCAAAGCCACATGATTTGCTTATGTATACAGTAGTGGCCAAAATTGTGGAAATCTTTTGGGAAAAGTGTATTTTTGAGGTTTGATGGCTAATAACACCACTTTTCTTTTGGAGTAGTGCCATAAAATTATATATCAATGGAAAAATAATTTAATCAAGAATGTAATGCAACAAAGTTTATTCAATTATTTGTACTGTATTCTATGAAAAGTTATAGCCAAATAACCAGAAAAAGGAACCACAACTTGCTTAGGTTGATATCAGGTAGCTTTCCTTCATCTGATTGTAGCCAATGAGCATGAGTGTTTAGAGAGCCAATCAGATGTCCTCTTGTTTTGGCAATGAGCCAATCAGATCACAGTAGGGTTCAGTTATTGATGTCATGTATTGAAGCTGAGAGGAGGACATTTGTCAGTGTGTTATGTGATCGCTATCAAGTTGGTTGGGGTTTTTTTCTTTCATTTAGTGAACCTGTAAAACGTAATAAAATTAAAGTAATGGTACAAAGGGTTGACTGGTCACCCAGAAAGCGATGTAAAATAGTGTTATTAAGTTAACAAGGCTACAGTTATAAAGAAATTAGAACAAAAATTGGTGGAAACTTAACCAAAGGTGGCATTTCTACTGTACACTTTTCCCAAAAGGTTTCCACAATTTTTGGCCACAATTTTTGGATGTATAATGCTTTCTTGGCATATGTCCTACAAAACATTGATTAAAATATCAAGACCCCAGGGCTCACCAGCTACTAAACAGCAAGTCCTTATCTGCTGAGATAGCAGCAAGAAAAGTTTGGTTGGGGGATGCATGGGACCTACTAACATCCCCTTTGAGACTCCCCTGATCTCCCAGAATGATACCTTTTTCTTGAATTTCTGGGAGGTTAGGGGCGGTGATTAAGCTACAATTACAATTTGCACAAGTGCAGAATTTAAAAATCCCTATACTCTTAAATTCCTCTTCCTTCCCATCCCTACCAAAGAGATTCTGTTCTTTCAACTTTTATTGTATAGTATTTACATAAGTATATACAGTGCTTTTTTTCTAAAAAAAAAAAGGTGCCGGAACTCACACACATCATACAACCCGCCTTGCCTACCCTACAAGGTTCCATCCAAAAAAGGTGCCGGAACTCGGTTCTGGGCGTTCTATGAGAAAAAAAGCCCTGAGTATATAAGTAAAGTGGCTCTTGGCTAATAGAAGTTGCCCATCATTGAATAAAAGGAATGGCTCTTCCTTTCACTTAGTGGTGAAACCGATTGTCTCTTCAGTTCCCTATGTACATCAATGATTTGTTCCAGATGACTGAGAGATCCTTGGAATAATCTTGAGGAAATGCAAATGGAATGCAAAAGAAATGTATCCTCAACAACATTTTGTGAGTTCGTTGGTTGCTGTAATAACATAACTAGCTAACAATTAGAAAAAGTATTTACATAAATACTTTTGGTATGTAATATATTTCAATTTCAAAGTTTCTATAACTTTGCATGCTTTTTGAAATACACAAGCACAACACTTTTTAAAACTGCCAGGTCATGGAAATCTGAAAAAAGACATGGCTGTTTTAAAGAAGTTCCAAATAACTTCCAAATTGGTTTTGAAGCATGCAAACCCCTGGTATGTGGTGTTGGCTTCAGCATCTGTTCTTGAACATGAAGTTCAACATAATCTTCTGAATGTGCAAAAGAAGTGTTGTTCAAATGAAGACTTCTCTTATATGTAGCAATTTTAGCACTTAAGAGGATAAACTTTTGGATGCTTTTGGAAAGATAGACTCCTTTTCTCAAATGATTAGCTTCATTATTTTGTGAAACCTGCCATTGGTTTGGGGCATACTGTACATAAATGTTTGATTTAGAGTAGATGAAAAAATACTTTTATGAATTTTTCTCCAGAGATGAATTATGTTACTTGCTAATAGAATTTCTACAGAAATTGCTATCATTGTAAAGCAGGTTACCACAAATATGTAGCTGTCATAAAGTGAATGTGGAGGTTATTAAGCAAACACCACAGCTGTTAAACAAACTGGTTGTTTGCTATTGGGGCAGTTTTCAGCAAAATAATAATAATAATAATAATAATAATAATAATAATAATAATAATAATAATAATAATGATGATGATGATGATGATGATGATGATGATGATGATGATGATGATGATCACGATTATGATCATGATGTTGGCAGGGACCTTGGAGGTCTTCTAGTCCAACTCCCTGCTCAGGCAGGAAACCCTATACCATTTCAGACAATGAAATGGCTCTCCAGTCTCTTCTTAAAAACTTCCAATGTTGGAGCATTCACAACTTCTGGAGGCAAGTTGTTCCACTGATTAATTTTTCTAACTGTCAGGAAATTTGTCCTTAGTTCTAGGTTTTCTCTCTGTGATTAGCTTCCATCCGTTGCTTCTTGTCCTGCCTTCAGGTATTTTGGAGAATAGTTTGACTCCCTCTTCTTTGTGGCAGCCCTGAGATATTGGAACACTGCTATCATGCCCTTCTCTTCATTAAACTAGACATACCCAATTCCAGCAACCATTCTTAATATCTTTTAGCCTCAAGTCATTGATCATCTTTGTTGCTATTCTCTGTACTCTTTCCAGAGCCACAACATCTTTTTTACCTCATGGTGACCAAAACTGGATGCAGTATTCCAACTGTGGCCTACCAAGGTGTTGTAAAGTGGCATTAATACTTCACGTGATCTTGATTCTATCCCTCTATTAATGCAGCCTAGCATTGTGTTGGCTTTTTTGGCAGCTGCAGCACACTGCTGGCTCATATTTAAGTGATTATCCACTAGAACTCCAAAATCCCTCTCACAGTTACTACTATTGAGCAAGGCATCACCTATACTGTACCTGTGCATTTGGTTTTTCTTGCCTAAATGTAGAACATTACCATTGAATTTCATTTTGTTAGATAGCGCCCAATGTTCAAGTCTGTCAAGATCCTTCTGTATCTTAAGCCTATCTTCTGGAGTTTTGGCTATTCCTGCCAGCTTGGTGTCGTCTGCAAATTTGATGATCCCCCATCTATCCTTTCATCCAAATCATTAATAAAGATGTTGCAGAGCACCGGGCCCAAAACAGAGCCAGGGGCACCCCACTACACATTTCCCTCCATGTAGATGCAATTCCATTGAGGACCACATGCTGAGTATGGCTGGTCAGCCAGCTACGAATCCATCTTTTTTTTTTTTTTCAAATATAAATTTTTATTATTTTCATCATAGAAAAAAGCACATCACAAATACATCACAGTGTAAAAACCCTACCCCCCACCCCCCACCCCCGGACTTCCCAAACCTAATCCCAGGATACTATTCAACTAAAAGTAAACTAGTATTAATATCCCTAACTCCACAAAATATTATTCTGCATAAGTAGGTGAAATATTTAAAAAAAAAATTTATCTAAAAACCTAAATTATATTCCACCATTCTATGCTTATTTTGAATATAAACAATCCATCTTCTCCATATTGATAAAAATTGTTCATTTGAGTGATCCTTCAAATAAGCCGAAATTTTTGCCATTTCAGCAAGATGCGAAACCTTCAATCTCCAGTCCTCCATTGTAGGTAAGACTTTACTCTTCCAATTTTGAGCTATCAACAAACGGGCAGCAGTTAAACAATACAACATCAAGTTCGTTTCTTTTACGTCCAAATTTTGTGTAATACCTAGGAGAAACAACTGAGGCAA
>NW_015386734.1:1117087-1142758 GCF_001527695.2 Protobothrops mucrosquamatus | reverse complement strand
TTAGCAGAAATTCTTAAACCTTTAATCATTGTAGAATCTCTAATTCTGGATAGTAGAATTTCTAATGACAATACAAATAGTAAAGGAGAGAGTGGACAACCTTGTCTAGTACCTTTTTGTATATCTATAGGCTCTGTCAAATCTCCATTTATAATTATCTGAGCAGTCTGTTTTTGATATATCGCCTTTATAGCTGTTTAGCTACGAATCCATCTTGTGGTGATGTTGTTTAACCCACATTTTTCTATCTTATCAAGTAGTAGGTTGTGGTCTACTTTATCAAATGCCTTACTGAAGTCCAAGTAAATTATATCCACAGCATTCCTCTGGTCCACTAATTTTGTCACCTGATCAAAGAATGCAATAAGATTTGTCTGGCATGATCTGTTTTTGAGAAACCCATGTTGGCTTTTGGTAATGACTTTGTTTGTTTCTAGGTGTTCGCTGATTCAATGCTTGATTATCTTTTCCAGAATCTTCCCGGGTATTGAGGTCAGCCTGATAGGTCTGCAGTTTCCTGGATCCATTTTTTCCTTTTTTGAAGATCGGCTCTTTTCCAGTCCTCTGGTAGTTCCCCAGTGCTCCAGGATCTTTGAAAGTGGTTCTGAGATCACATCTGCCAGTTCCTTCAGAACATTGGGGTGTAATCCATCTGGTCCTGGTGATTTGAACTTGTCTAGTCTAGTCTAGTCTTCCAATACTGACACATGAGCATGGGACACTGCAAATAGCCATAAATGTGGGCCAGTTGAGTGCCCAAAATGTAGTTATGTGACCACAGGGGAAGGACAGCTGTCAAAACTTCGGAACCTGATTGTCAGTACTTTGGGGAAGGCGTCATAACTTCAAATGGCCACTAAGGGACTGGTTGTAAACTGATGATTACCTGAAATGGCATTTTATGGAATAGCTTTCCATTATATTGATAGTCTGCAAGAGTACTGGTCTCTCAAAAACAGCAAAGGCAGAATTGTTCTGCAGGGCCTTTGCTGGCTGATGGCAGTCTTGATGAGGATTTTGATAGAGTTTCATTTACTATTTTGAGTTTACTATAGATGATTACTATTAATATTTAAGCAATTATTAAGTATTTGTTGTTGACTGTATATTTTTATGTGATGATGACATTATCCATTCAGTCATGTCCGACTCTTGTATATTGCCATAATTGATATTTTCTTTTGAATGTAAGACATCCTTAATCTATTTTGATTTGGTAGCATAAAAAAATAATATTTTAGCAGAAATGTAAGAATTATAACATGTTGTCTCATGATTTATCAGGTACAGAAATACCATTCAATGGGCTAATGTATATTGGACACCCAAATTCTCTGTATGAACATATGTCCATTGCATTACATGTGGATGAATTAAGAGTATCTAGATTATAACTTGTGCATTAGATGCAAATGTACATATTTGCAGACAAACATAGACTTGCTACAGAACAGACATTCTGCATATACATTAGAGGCAACAAGTGAATTCTAACATATGTGCTAGTGCAAGATGCCTATATGAAAAGATGTGGTATTTAAATGAAAATAATATGTCCAAATCAGCAAGGTCATAGAATAACATTAACCATAGACCATATGCTTCAAAATCTGTTATAAATATTTTCCATTATTTGAAATGATTGTGTTTGTATGCAAACATTCAGTGTTCTGCTAACTTTAGAATTTTCAGGATCTTTCTGGATATCTTTCAGATTAGAGAGACTAATCTGTCATAATACCACTGAGCTCCTTAATGCTCTCAGTAGATCATTACTCCGAATAATGCCAGAGTAAGACATAAAACCTGATTAAGGTATAGACTTTATTTTGAATGCATATTCATTTTGCCCCAACTATTCATATTTTGAAAAGTTAGCTATGTGACTACATCAAAGAAAAAAATTATAGTTAGGTTATTCAAAGAGGCTTCTGCTATACATTTTGATTTTGACTATGGTGCCTGGGATTGATGAAAGCTGAAGTCCAAAAATGGAGAGCAGTATAGGTTGCTCAAGAATCTAGGACAGTGATGGTGAACCTTTTAGAGATCAAGTGCCCAAAAACTGGCCCCGCCCTTGCTCCACCCCCTGCCCTGCCCCGATCCCACCTGTCCCCCACCCCGCCTGCCCACAGGGCCACTCACCACCTCCAGGGCCTGCTGCAGATTGCCCAGGCAGCCCAGCAGCGCCATGGGGGCCACGCCCTTTGCCTGCACCCCGCAGCATCAACTATGTGCAATGAGGCATGAGGGCAGAGTCTTGTCCATGTTGTCTGGCTGCCATGTCTTTGGCTGCTCCGTGTGGGCCACGCTAGGGGGCGACTCTTCCAGGGGGGCTGCTGGTGAGGACGGGGTTCAGGGGGGGAAGCGAGGCTGGGGCAACAGCACATGTGCCCACAGAGAGGGCTCTGAGTGCCGCCTCTGGCACACGTGCCATAGGTTCGCCACCACTGATCTAGGACAACATTATAGGAGTAAAAGTATGAACCAGCAGAAATACAAACAATATTTGAAATATGTACATGTGATCTCTCTCTCTCTCTCTCTCTCTCTCTCTCTCTCTCTCTCTCTCTCTCTCTCTCTCTCTCTGTGTGTGTGTGTCTGTGTGTGTGTGTGTGTGTGTCTGTGTGTGTGTGTCTGTGTGTCTCTGTGTGTGCTGTGTGTCTCTGTGTATGAGTGAATGGAGGGGAGAGAGAGAAAGAGAGAGGTATTTTTTTTAAAAAATAAACAAATACACAAAAGACTTTTGGCTTGAAGGTCCTTTATCTCTCTTGGCTCAAAAGCAAAAAACAAACAAAAACCCAAGAAAGTCCAGTTGCCTCGTGAAAAAGCATCTTTGGGATCTTGGCTAGTTAGCACTAAATTTACTAGATCAAACCAAACTTTTCACTCTGCACTCCATGGATTGTGTCTGTACTGATTCATACCATAGGGCAGGGGTGTCAAACTGCTGGCCCGTGGGCCTGACCCATCCCCAGGAAACCACGCCCACTCCATTGCTGGCAATGTGGAAAAAGCTCTGATATGTTGCGCGACGTCACGTGACGTCACGAGTTTGACATGTCTGCCATAGGGGAATTGAAAATTCACATTTTGTGTTATTGAACTATAACACTCAGTAAAAGAGAACCTTCTCTTTGGTTTAATAAATTTCTATACAAAAGGTTGATTTAAAAAATGAGGGGGGCAATCAGAAGATATATTTCAGCAATAAACAAGCAATCCTTACAGTTTTTCTTTTTCCCAAAAGGGCAAATAAGTGTATTGATAATGAAGCTCAATCTCTTATTAAGATACTGTTTAAAAGACTGAAATGATAATGTAAAATAAATGCCAGATGATGAAAGAGATAATAATGCCCATTACTGCTCCTTAAATAGTTTGGATTTTTTTTTAAAAAGTACCCGTTTCCTGGCATATAATTTTCTCATGTATTTTAAAAAGGGAAATAGGCTAATATTAAAGGATTACTGGATCAAAAAAAGGGAGATTAAGGTTTAAAATATAGTTACCAAGAAAGGAGAATATTTGTAATTCAGGGTTGAAATGAGGGGTCCTTGGTGCTCTCTGAGCTTGATTGTTTTCCTATAGATGTTTCATTACCCAAACTAGACATCAGTGCTAGACGATGCACTGATGATGTTACCTAGTTTGAGTAATGGAATATCTGCAAGAAAACAATCAAGCTCAGAGAGCACCAAGGACCCCTCGTTTCAACTCTGAATTACAAATATTCTCCTTTCTTGGTAACTATATTTTATCTTGCTCATAATTCACATAGCACATAAGGTACTGTTCCAGAACCGAATTAGTATGTTCATATGCCCCATTAGTTTGTGCTTGATCCTACAAGACAAACTCTTTGCTGCAATTCTGGCAGAAAGACTAAAGAAGATTTTACAGGTATATGCTTTAAGACAGTTAAAGGATAATGTGACGATTGTTCTGAATATCATTGAATATTTACAATACCACAATGAGAAACAGGCAGCTTTAATATTCCTAGATGCAGAGAAGGCCTTTGACAATTTAAATTGGACATTTATGTTTAAAGTCCTGGAAGAAATGGACTTTGGAGAGAGCTTTATTCAAGGATTAAAACATCACAGCAAGCAAAAATTGTTACTAATGGTGATTTAACTGATCCATGTGACATTCAAAAGGGTACGAGACAAGGATGCCCCTTGTCTCCCTTGTTCTTTATTTTGGTGTTGGAAGTTTCAAATAGAGATATTAGGCAAGATGAGAGAATAATGGATATAAATATTAAGAAAGAATTTTATAAATTGAGGGCATTTGCTGATGATTTGGTTATATTCCTGCAGGACCCAAAAAATAAGATAGAATATATGTTGAGGAAATTAAATGAGTTTGGGATTCTAGCAGGTTTTAAAATAAATAAACAGAAAACAACAATGTTGACCAAGAATATGTCCTCCCAGGATGGTGATACACTGAGTAAAAGGTCAGATTTCAAGATTGAGAAAAAGGTGAGATATTTGGGGATTATGTTGACAAACACAAATACAAAACTGTTTCAAAATAATTATGTACCTCTTTGGAATGATATCAAAAAGAATTTATAAAGGTGGGACAAACTACATTTATCATTACTGGGCAGAATTTCAGTAATTAAAATGAATGTTTTACCAAAGATGCTCTTTCTGTTCCAGACAATACCAATACTTGCAATGGCTATTCCATTTAAACAATGGCAGAGGGATATCTCTAAATTTATAAGGCAAGGAAAGAAACCAAGAATCAAATACAAGTTATTGCAAGATGCCAAGGAAAGAGGGGGTCTGGGATTACCAGATTTGAAATTGTATTTTGATGCATGCTGTTTGGTTGGGTTAAAAGAGTGGGTGAACCTCCAGAATAAGAGGTTGCTTGATTTGGAAGGCCATGAATTAAGGTTTGGATGGCATGGGTATTTATGGTTCGATAAAGTTAAAGTAAATGTTGATTTTAATAATCATTTTATTAGACGCACCATATTATAAGTTTGGAATAAATATAAAACAAAGGGTTTTTTTTACGAAATTGCCCCTTTGGGTGTTCCTCCAAGAAGCTTTTTTTAAAGAAAAGAAATGGTGGTGAAGCCGGACTGGTGGACATAAGATAAAATAGTATCTTTCAGTTCTAGAGATCCCATCCTCAAGTCTAGGGAAGAATTAGAATTAGAAGGTCACGCTTGTCACTGGTTTACATATCAACAAATGAAGGAAAGATTTAAACTAGACAAAAAAGGCCATGGTTTTGAGTTTGCTAAAAGTGAATTGGAAATGTGGTAGTGATGATCATATAATTGCCAAGGTCTATAAAACGTTATTAAAATTGAATTTGGAAATAAACATGTACAACACTGTATGATCCAGTGGGCAAGGAATTTTGGGTATAATGTGATACGTGAACAATGAGAGAATATATGGATAAAAGGCTTAAAATTCACATTAAATTATAACTTAAAAGAAATTTTTTACAAAATGATATATCGCTGGTATTTAACACCAGATAAGTTATCTAGAATGTATAAAGGTATTTCAAATGAATGTTGGAAATGTAAATGTAAAGAAGGGACTTTTTATCATTTTATAATAGACATGCGATAAGGCAAAGAAATATTGGAGTAGGATTGATACATTAATGCAGAAAATTCTTAAAAGGAACATAAAGAATAAAACTTTCCTTCTGGGTCTAATGGAAAGAGAACTGGAAAAAAATTGGAACTCTGATTTTATATATGGTGATGGCAGCAAGATTGTTCTATGCACAAAAGTAGAAGGATGACTCGATTCCTACTGTGGACGAATGGTTACAAAAGCTGATGGAATTAGCAGAGATGGCCAAATTGACTGTGCTGATAAAAGAAAAGAACATAAGTACCTTTGTTTCTACTTGGAAACCACTTCTGGAGTTTGTCTTGAGGTGGGAAAAATGATATTATGATTTTGTGTTTTATCGATTAGACTGATTTGCCGATACAGAAATGGCGAGTACATACTACTATAGAAATGTAAAAAGTTGAGATTTGATTTTAATGTCTGATTTTACTGCAACAGAGAGAGTTGGAAGTCAATGCCTTTTGTTTCTTCCCCTCCCTTTCTTCACACCCTTTTTGTTTTCCCTTTTTCTACTGTTGTCCCATACTATTAGCTTTTGTAATTTCACATTTTATGTTATAAATGAATAAAACTAATAAAAAAAGTTTATGGATGATAGGCTGAGCATAACCCCTTGGCAGAGCCTAACAACTTAAGAAATTCCCACCAAAACTGGGAAGTGAACTGCACCCCCCTTTCTGAGATGATGCGGTCAGGAACCCTGTGTAAACTACGTATATACATGTTGAATAAAAAGTTTAGCAAGTGTTTTAGCTGATAGTATCTTAGAGCAAGGAACAAAATGCACTTGTTTGGAAAAGACATATGTAACAACCCAAATAACCTTGTCCCCCCCACTCTCAGGCAGCTCTACTATAAAGTCCACGAAGATTTCCTTCCATAGGGCCACAGGGCTAGCCACACTCTGTAAGAGTCCAGAGGGCTTCCCCGGAGGCTGCTTAGCAGCTGCACAGATGGGACAGCTAGCAACATAAGTCTCAATGTCTTTTTTCAATGAAGGCTACCAAAACTGCCCCTTGATCAATGCAAAATCTTTACAAAACCAAAGTGACCAGAAGTTTTGGAATCATGAGCCCTCTGTAGAACAGGGCCCATTAGACAGGCAGGCACATATAATTTGGCTCCAACCCATGACAGGCCATTTCACATGGAGCAATCATTTGTGTGGGACAAAAACCACTCATCGCCTTTTAACGCCCCCTTCAACTCTATGCACAACGCAGTGGGTAGCTAGGCTCTAATTTTTGTTGAGCCCTAGTAGTCACTGGAGCAGACAACCGCTTAAAAGGGATAACTGTCTGGATTCTTCAGGTCTAGCACTATTATACTGAGGCAATCTGGATAAAGCATCAGCCATGAAGTTTCCCCCCCACAGGGATGTAACTCAGCACAAAATCAAAACAATTAAAGTACTGTGCCCATCAGACTTGCTTAGGCAATAATTCCCTTGGGGTTTTTAAGGCTTCCAGGTTTTTGTGACCAGTCCACACCTCAAGGGTTGCTTAGCTTTTTCCAGGAAACGCCTCCAAAAGTTAGCAATGCCCATCGCACAGCAAATGCTTTCTTCTCCCAGACCTCCCACCTACTTTCAGTCTCAGTTAGCTTTTTGGAGGTGTAAGTGCAAGGTGGTAAAACCCGTTTGGCATTCATCTGCAATAGCACAGGTCCCACAGCCATGTCACTAGCATCAGCTTGGATCACAAATGGAGCATCAGTGTCAGGGTGTTTTAGCACAGGCTTGGCAGCAAACAGCCACTTGAGTTTGTTTTAATGCTGCCTGGCATTCCATCAACCATTCAAGTGGCTGGACCTGGGCTTACTATCTCCCTTTGTTTTTAAAAGATTGGTAATGGGCAATGCAATCTTAGCAAAGGAAGGGATAAATTCCCGGTAAAAATTTGCAAACCCAAGGAAGCTCTGTAATTGCTTCCTGGTTCGGGGGGGGGGGCGCTCTAAAACCTCCTTTCAGGGTCCATTTCTATCCCCTCATGGGATATGTGTTATCCCAAGTAATCAATTTTGTCCTAGTGGAATTCACACTTGGACAAAGTTTGGCGGATTTGATTTTCTTCAGGACCACATGCACTAACTTCATGTGTTCCTCCATAGTCTCCGTGTATATTATAATATTATCTAAGTACACCAGGATCCCTTTGTATAGATTTCCATGCAGCACCTCATTGATCAATTGCATGAAAACAGCGAGTGTCCCCTGTAACCCAAATGGGAGCACACGGAACTGGAAACAGCATTTCTTTCATCAGAGGCAACAGATAAACATTCTCCATGCACACAGCATTTAATCCTTTGTAATCAAAACAGAGACAAAAGGTGCTGTCTTTTTTCTCTGGAGCAGACAATTGTGGTGTCACTGGCTAGATGAAACCCCGTTTCAAATTATTGTCAATAAAGGTGTGCCACTCATCTACCTAACATGGAGTCATTGAATAGATTTTTTTGGCTTTTTGGGAGCTTCGGCCCAGGAAGAATTTTTATACTGCACACTGTGAGGCAGTGGGCAGGAGCACATCAGATCCCCTCTCATTGAACACCTCCCTTAAGTCCCAGTATTCCCTCAGGATTTTCTCCTCTCCCTTGGTAAGGGTGGATTCCTCCCCCCTCTCTCTGCTGGCAGAAGTGGGATCTTGAGGAGCCCTCTTCTCCAATTCAGAAGAGGGTTTCACTTGTGAAACCAGGTCAGTCCAAGCAAGAGTGGTCTTTCCATTCTGGGTACTACTATAAAACTCAAGAGCTCTTTGTGGCTACCCATCCTCATTTCCACAGGCTCCGTTTCCACTCCCCCTGCCACTGACCTATCCAGTTTGGTAGAAGGCTATGGGCACCCTCAGTCTCCTCAGACTCAGTCCCAGTTTCTATGACTTCCAGGCTAACTACACACCTGTGCAACCTGAGCCCAACAGGGATAATATCCTCCCCTGGGTGCCTGATGAGGCCACCATTAACTCTACCGGGCACCACATGTTGATTTACCAGAGAATCATCATCGGAATCAGATTCACTTTCCTCCAGTGGAGTTGGATCTCCCAGTCCCTCCTGGGTGGGGGGGGGGTGAACTCAACAGCCCCAACCCCTTTCAGGGTCATTTCACAGAGCCTTGGCGGTGGCTTCTCAACTTTCCTATCCCCTGTGGCTGCAGATTTGGGGCTAGGTTTTGCTGAGCGACAGTCAGCTGCTCGATGCCCTTCTTTTACACACTTGAAACATGCTGTGGACTGCTGCTTAAGTGCTGGCCCTCCTTTGGTCACTTTCAGGGATTCTTTGTGGACAGGAGAAGAGGAATTGCTCCAGCTCTGGCCACCCCAGTGTCAATCTGTGGCCAGGTCTATTTTCACCTTGTTCATTGGCGTACATACTAGCACTGGAGATCTCGAGCCCCCCCTAGAAGATGCAGGTTTGGTAGAATTCATTGTTGAATTTGACTAGGATCTCCTCAGGACATGTGGCCAGCCAACATGCCAGCTCATGGAACTCCTGGGTGTATTCTGCCACTGACCATTGCTCCTGGGTGATGGTCTTCATCTGAGTTCTGGCTTTGTGCTCTGCTAGAGGGTCCTCAAACTGCTGGTGCAGGGTTGCCATTAACTGGTCATAGTTTCGTGGTTGGGGGACATTGCCATTGTGAAGAGAAACCATACACTCTGCTGCAGCTCCTTCCAGGGCCATGGTGACACATTTCACTTTGGCAGTTTCTGATCCCAATTTGCCCCCCATACTCCTGCATATAATTCCAGACTTGAGATAGGAAGAATCCCAGATATTTGGGATCCCCCTGAATTTTACTCCCAGTGATGGCACTTTGAGAGCCTGCCACTTTTGGGAGGTAGTTCCTCTCACTGCCTAGTTGATCTCACCACTGGATTGCTGGGAGGACATCTGAGGTAGCATTTCTCTGGCTTCTGGTTTTCAATTGCCTCTGGCAGAAGATACAATGCATGGCTCAGCATGAGGTCCTCTTGGTCAGAATTGGAGGGGGGACCTCACCATGATCTCCTTCATGCCCTTGTGCTCTGTGGGATTCTCAATGGCCCCCAGTAAAATTTACCCCCTGCAGATGCTCCTCAGGGTCCTCCAACCATCCTATGCCCAGCAACCATCAGGTTTGAACTGGTTTCTCATCAATCTCCATCTCCACCAGCCATTCTGCCTCCTCTCAAGTGTGGTGTGACCATGTGGAGATTGCTCCCGAGTCTCCAGACTCTTCCCAATCACTATGGGTTGACATCGAGTGCTCAGCCCCCATGGTAGACTATGGTCTCTGGGTTGGCTGATAAAGCAGATCTTGCCTAATGTTGGGTCTGCCTCCATTGAAATTGTAAGAAAGAAAACCCCCAACTTCAAGGATTTAGAGAAGAGGTACTTTTACTAAGAATGAACTGATAGCAGCAAAAGCAAGGCAAAATCTGAGTAAAATCTATGTGAAAGTTACACATTGAAAGTCTCCCAAATCCCTCTCCCCAGGGTCCTGCCCAGGCAGACCAATCAACATCCAATGTGATGTTTGAGAAACCCTCTTCAGCAGATGTTGTATGCTTCTGGAGGTCCAGGACAGTTGGCCTTGGTAAAGTCTAAACAACTCCACTCGGTTGATGGGTAGTAGTTCCATTTCTCATAGGAACACTCCACACCAGCTCACTTCCCCACCCCAAATGCCCAAATCCCCCCCCCCATTTCTATGGCAGCCGAGGGCAAGTAAGCTGCAAACTGCAAGCCGGAAATCTGGCTGACACTAGGACTCAGATTTATGGATGAACCAGGTACTTTTTTCATGAAAAAGTAGTTTTCTGATAAATCCAGAAACTGCAGAGGTGGGAGCTGTTTAATAGCCTGAGGCTAAAATTCCAAATTCCAATCAATATTTAAATTCCAGCTACATTTCTGCTTATTTCTACCAATAACCTGGATATATGAGCTTTTCCAAATTCTCCTTTTATATTCTCCTAAGTTGAGTTGATAATGAACTTTGGGATGGCTTCTGTTTAATTTTCCAAGAGTTGGGGGTGAAAATAGCTTAGAAGAGATAAGGTTTTGCTTTAAATTCTGGATCTCCTGTTGTGCTTAGTTGATAAGACATACAGTATTTCCTTCTCTGTTATTGGACCATGACCTCCAGCTAAAGAAATGGGAGGTAGAATATGTTCTGATGGGTGGGGACTTCCATATCTAGCAGTATGGAAGGAATTATTGCTAATGATGACCACAGATGATATTTTATGATTCAGGCTTGATACCCAATGAGGAAATAGATAATTCTATATTAAAGAATAATTGACTAGTAGGAGTTTCAATTTAAATTATCATGAATAATAAAACTACCAGTTCATTAGCCTGAGGACTGCCATGCTAAATCGTTTTTTGTACATTGTACATTTGTACATTGAAAGTGTAAAGAAAATAAAGAGTAACCTAGTATGCCATTAAACATAAATGTCCTACATAAATAATAATAATAATAATAATAATAATAATAATAATAATAATAATAATAATAATAATAATAATAATAATAAAAATATATATACATAAAACATTTCTGCAAAACATCCTTTTTTCATTGAAATTTTTCAGTAGCCATAAAAACATCAAAATTTGATTTTATTGTAGGTTGATATAATAAATATCTGTTTTCAAGATCTAGATTGAGGTGATTATGTTGAGATAATTTAGGAAACCCATTGCACTAAGAACTGAGCTGTGGTGGCGCAGTGGTTAGAATCCAGTACTGCAGGCTACTTCTGCTGATTGCTGGTTGCCAGTAGTTCGGCAGTTTGATTCTCAACGACTCATGGTTGACTCAGCCTTCCATCCTTCTGAGGTCAGTAAAATGAGGACCCAGATTGTTGGGGGCACTATGCTAACTATGTAAACTGCTTAGAGAGGGCTATAAAGTACTGTGAAATGATAAATAAGTCTATGTGTTATTGCTAAGAACTGTTGCAATCTTGCTTTTCTATTTCTTCTCTTATTTAGCTAAGCATTGAGAGCTTTTTTTCCTTAAGTACTTTTCTCGTTCACTTTCTCTTCTCATATGTCAAAATCCCTCCCTCCCTCCCTCTTCAGAATCCCAGATACCTTTTAGAATTTGGCCTAACCATCTCCCATATATTATTACTGAACTAAGTGGATTGTATATTTAGAATAATCTGTTCAACTGTGTCATGATGAAATATACTTTTTTGCATACATATTCTCCTACCCATGTTAAGCATTTCCATGCAAAAATATCATATCTAAGTTTCTTATTACCAGTGGAAAAAATTTACAAAGGTCAAAAAACACTTGGAATGTGTTTGAGGTCAAAATTAACCAGTTTTCTTTCTGCTGTTCAGAATTCCTTTCCCTGCTTTATCTAACCCCAACCCCTCTGAATATGTTGCCCATTTGATGCTATAGAAATTAAGGGGTTATTATGTCATGCTAAATGATTACAGACAGCACAATAATATCCCTTGCATCTCTGAGGAAAAATGCCAATAGGCTATCTTTCCTTTCAGTGATTTAGTTTCATGTCATCTGAGAAGATGTGTAGACTAATCAGGTATATTTAAGGACCAGCTATAGGTGTCAATATGTTAAATAGATCAGTAGGAATAGAACAGTACAAAAAATTAACTATTTTAATATTGTCTACCGCATTCTCCACCAAAGTAAGACCTCTGTAATTAATCTAAAAGAAAGAGGCTGTTATAAATCCAGTTTTCTGCTTGCCTGTCTCTTCTGATGGATAAAGCAACCAAAAATTGTTATTCAGATAGCGTGTGACACAATTTTAAAAATCATTAGCAAATGACCCATTCTTTTTTTATCCTATTATCATTTATTTCACTCATATCTCTTTGATCAACTTTGTTTACTTTTTCCTATGATTGGAAAGAAAATATCTTGTCACTAAATTACAACTCTCATGATATCTGAAATGCAGCTATAGCACAGTCAGTAACTGAAAAGAAAATTGTTCTTCCTTTGTTATCTTTTTAATTGGGAGACTTCTTTATCACCATTTGCCTTCTCATAGTCTAGATGAGAAATGTTGTCAGAGAAGCTATTGCCATTGATTTTCAATGAATATGCCAGGAGAGCATAACCACTTTGCCTTGTTAGCATGCATTAATTACTCCAAACAGTAGATCAACACACCTTGGAATCACTCAAAATTTGCAAAAAAGAATCAGCAATTTTGAGGTTTACATTGTACATCTCAGTGCTGGGAACTGCACATTACAGGCAATGTTCCCTAGAAATAAAAGCCATTTCATTATGCCCATTCTCAGATGCGTTTCCTACTGGGACATCTTTATCAGAGCATGGTGTGACCTATTGAAAAATACAAGGCATTATCGGTCAGGATTTCGACACCTGGCCCACAATTGTTGCTGTTAGCTCTGAAGACAAAAATCACTGACAAAAACCAGAAGAATAAAACTTGCCAATGTTTGATTGACTTCTGATATCAAAAATCTCCAATTTAGATAAGGATCATTAAGTAAGCACACCATATACATGATTAATGGTTGATTAAGACTTTGGGTAACCTGTTTTCTATTTGCACCACTCGAGCATCTTCGTCTTATTTAACCACGCATTAGAATTGTGTTAAATTGACATTTTTCTGATATTAATCTCTGGGAAATGCCACTTGACCCATAAGCCTATTCACCCATGCTTAATATGTTCAGTGAACAAGCAGAAGATGGGCACTTGATCATAGTGGTTGGTTTGCATCACCTTTGCAGATACTATAGACTCTTTTTATAGATCCCCAGCATTCAGATAGATGTGTAGAGAATATACAGTCACCAAGTATTTCTAGGGTGTATAGCTTATAGTCTATATGTTGCTTGTTCCTGACATCTGAATGAATATCTGTGGGTTAGGAGAGATTGTCATTCGGTGCCATGAGTTAAAGGCATGATCCTTCACCATGAAAATGTACTGTACCTAGACATAAATTGCATCTGAAAATTATCTTACACAATTCTGGTACAATCATCGTGCCATTATAAATAAATAGAACATCTACTTAAGTTCTGTGACAAAGTCCAAAAATTCCAAAGAAGCACAATTGGAAATAAAATTTATTCTGAATATATTATAATATAGTATGTTATAATAAACAATGTTACACCAGGCTTATTTGTTTAGTTGCTTTTATAGGAACCAATAGATGGAAATTTGAGCAAATTAAATAAATGAAGTCTCATTCACTTATTTTGTACATTACTCTGTAAGTATAAAATAGTGATGAAGTATGTGGCAGCATGGACGGTCAAAGGTAAAATGTGATGAGTAAAATTATCAATATGTGGAAGAGATATTCTGTATGCCAAAACAAATCAAAGCAGCCAAAATAAACCAAGTTCCCCCCTTTTTAATACAAAAGTTATATAGAATTGAAGCCCTACATGAAAACCATAGAAAACAAAATATAAAAATAAACTAAAATATCAAAAAGTTTGCCATGAAATGCCTATTAAAACATTTCTGAATACTAGTAGATTATGCTAATGAAGGATAATTGTCATTGGCATAAATTTTAAAGACTATGCATTTAAAGAGCATTCTCTTTCTGTGGGGGGTGTGTGTGCATGTCTGCACATACAACTTGGCAATGCAGATTTATTAATTTACAGAGTTTTGTGGGTTCATGTTTTGGTTGATTTGTAGGATTATATTTCTGCTTATTATATCTTAATACTACTTATTCTTAGTATCCTTGGATCTGGCAAGAAATTGGTATTTTTCCTAGTTGTTGAAAAACATGATGTTAATAATCTTTACAACAACTTGTGAGATAGATTAAGATCATTTTTTCTCATATCATAGATATGGACTTTGAGTTCAGCACATTTGAATTGCATGATCAGATGGCAATACAAATCCATTGGAATCAAACTCTGTTTCCTGCCTTGCATATTTCAGAAAAGCAATAGCATGCATGCATATGAATGGATTCACATTCCCCTGCATTTGGAATGACTATTTTGGTGCATTCTAATAACAATTTAGAAGGAGAAACATTTGGACAGTGTTATTGTGGGCCATGCAGAGAGATTGGCAGAATCCCAACCCATGGTAATGGTCATTCAGAACGAGAAGCATTTGTGTATATATTCAACTAGGTTTAATTAAGGCAAAATCCCTCATCCTCTAACTCTCCTAGCTGCATTTTTCTCTGCAGGAATCTGTATTTCTGTGACAAACTTGAATTTTCTCTAGAAGAAAACGGAGGTAGGATATCAGAAAGGGAGAAAAACAGAGTAAGGGAAGAATCATACCTGATGTCCCCACCTTGGTATGTTACAGATACTGTAGTATCATCTTCATTGGCCATGTTGATTAGGGGATTCTAGGAGAATAAATCCATTTTATTTCGACTTTGCAAACACTCTTTCTCTCTACTTTTATGTGAGCCTTTCATTCCTAGCAGTAAGTGAGCTTTGAAGACCTGTATAGAATGTGAAAAGTATCCTAATGTTTATATCTGGACAAGGAAGCAGAGAACAATATATTCATCTTTAAAAAGCTATTTTTGTGCTTGATCACTTAAGGCCTTTTAAAGATGCTCGTAATATTTTTAAACCTGTTTTTTTTATTAATTGTCATTTTGTGCCTGTGTTAAAATATTATAGCTTAAACATTATTGGTGTGGTATAATAATAAGGAAGACAAATGGAATAAGCTAAATTAGTAACCGAGCTGGACTATTTTTTTTTAAAGAAGCAATACAAAGGGAATTGTTTGAGGAAAAAAATCCTGCTATATAAATATGCCTTTTCTGTGTGGGTTGCCCTCACCATACTGCTATATTTACAGTTTAGATTGCTAATATGGTACTAAAAACACAAGGAATGTTGTACCTCCTCATTTTGAATGAGTGATCATTGAAATTCACTGTGGAAGAACATTTTTTTTTTAAAAAAATAATGCCTTTAATTTGTTATAATAAATTATGCTTCTTCAGCACAAGTTAATTAGCTCTCTTGTGTTTTGGCAAATCAAATGTATTTAACAACTTGCAGCTCAAACTGGGATGCCATCTTCTGTAACATAGCATTAAAGGGGGGGGGGGAGAAAGAAAAAACCTATCTCATCTGAAAGGGGTGGAGCAAGAGAGAAATTTGTGATGATAAAGAAGCACACTGGTCTTTTGCTTCCCATTATGTTAAATTATTCTTATATTTTCTTTGATTTCAAAATGCTGACTGCTTTGCAAGTTTTTTTTCCAAGGAT
Organism: Protobothrops mucrosquamatus; assembly: GCF_001527695.2. NCBI lineage: Eukaryota > Metazoa > Chordata > Lepidosauria > Squamata > Viperidae > Protobothrops > Protobothrops mucrosquamatus. Next base: position 1,126,886 of record NW_015386734.1, on the reverse strand, counting down.
AAACCACTACTTATCTCCTAGTTCTGGAAATATTAATTACTCCCCTCTCCCTAAGTTGTGAATATTCCTTTAAATGCAGTGCTAAGCAAAGAAAAATATTAGCTAGCAAGGAAGGGGAACCCTCCCTCCCCCTCACACTGCTATGTAAATTACTCCTATCAGCTCTATTCTTACATTACCCTCTGGGCACATGCTTTGTAGCCATGCATTGTAAGAACAACATAAGGGTGGCTTGTGTGGTGTGTAAATCAAACAATTGTGACTTGTAAATTTCTGACTGGATATGTTGTGTGAAGCCAGCTAATTAGAATTAGCTCAATAAATTGGGGTTAATCAAATGTGATGTGTGAACCCATCAAACATCACAGTAAGCTGAGGTTTGCTTAACAATTGTATTGAATAACTTTAAGTTCATTAATAAGTTTATCTTTTTATTTAATAGTTTATTATTTAGTTTATTGAATAACTGCTGGGTGCCTATAGCTCATTCTCCCCAAATCAATAAAAGTATATGGTGGTTTTGCATGATGTGTAAAACCTTCTATTGTATATCAGTTGAGAACTCACGGAAATTGATCTAATATGATTTGGAGAGCATATGGTTGGGGAAGGTTTGTCTAGTGCAGAGGTGTCAAACTGCCGGCCCGCGGGCCGATTTCATCATACTGAAGCCACACCCACCCCATTGCCGGCAATGCAAAAAGAGTCGTGATATGTCTCGACACGTCACATGACGTGGCAAGTTTGACACCCGTGCTCTAGTGAAACTGAGCTGTAAGACTTTCTGTTAAGAATTTGAGCTGAAGTAGACAAGGGAATGGGATCTTGGAGAACTGGAGAGGTGATAAGTGTGGGGAGCAAGGAAGAAATCATCCAAATGTTTCACAGTAAGAAGCACTAATACTGCTTGCAATGTATGCCTTTATTGTTTATGGAGATTCTCAGTCATCCAGGTCATGGTTGTTCCAAAGATGCTTTTTCAAAAGGCAACTGGCCATCTACATTAACAGTGCTCTCTCAGCAGTGGGGAAGGAATACAACATTACCTACCTCCTGTTCACAACAGAAGTCCTTTCAGCAGTTCCAAGAAGGTTTCACACCCCTTTGCACTATTCAGGTGGCCCTGAGGGCACTGATAAACCTCCAAGTGGCCTCCAGAGTTCTCAGGGAGAGTGCTAGTGACCAGATGACTGCAAGGAATATAAATCCTTCCATCTTTCACCATTCAGTCGGAAATGAAGAAGCTTCTTGGATAAGAAGCAAAACGTCTTCCAGGAAAAGCAAAGTCCAATTGCCTTTTGAAAAGCACCTTTGGGATATGCCTTTATTCTCTTCTTGTGGCTTCCTAGAGACAAACAAGTCAGGCTCTATGAGAAACAGGATATTGAGCTTGATGGTTATTTGGTAAGATCAGTGGAGTTATCAAGACCTCTATGAGCTTAAAAAAAACCTTTGATTTCTGATTTCCACATACTAACCTTTTATGTTCCCTTACATCAATCTAAAGGTCCTATCCCTTCTTTATGAGTCTTATGGACATTTATATATACTTTCTCTTTTAACATTCTGTAGTGTCTCATACTTTTCTTAAAGACTCTGGTTAATGTTCTATACTTTTTAAATGACTGTATCCCAACTTCATTATGCTGGTTTATGCCCATAATAAAGATTGATTTGATTTCTGCCTATTTGGATAAAGGACAAAAGGTATAAGGCTGTCACCAAATATGTAGGGGGATTGTGTCAGAAAACAAAGATGAGGCTTGTGAGAAGTGCCCCAAACAACAACAAAGGTTTTTCAGGTAAGTTAGAAACAAAAGGAAAAGCGAAAAGGCTATAACCTATGGCAAAGGGAATGGAATTAATTGGGAATAGGAGAGGGTGAGAGGGAAGAATGTCAATAGTATTTTAAGTATGACTTGTGAAAAACAGTGTTAGTCTTGTGCCACTAGTGGTAGGAAGCATCTGCAGCTCAGAACAGACAAGGAGAGGCTAAGGAAAGCTTAGCTAATTTAAAGGAATGTTAATCTCCAGGGCTAGATACTAGGTTACCAGCAAAACATCCTGAGACAAGGTGAGAGCAGGTATTACCCCTATCTTCAAAAAAGAAAATAAGTAGATAAATTTTAAATAGATGGAAGGATTGCTGTCCTTCACCAGAGGCCTTCTAACGGAATGAAGATAGTTTTGCTCTAGAATATTTTTTAGGATTCTACATTAAGTTGGACCAGAAGAACTTGGAGGTTTCTTTCAACTCTATGATTCCATAAATATAATCTGGAACTAGCTGGGTTGTACAGCCTTAATTTCTGATCTACAATAGTGCCATTAATTCAGTTAAGGTCCTCAGCTTGTGGGCCTGGAATTCCCTCCATCCTTATGTTATGCATCCATGGAGTAGCATTATGAGGTTTAGTTTTCCCATCAAATAGATAAAAGAGTAACTCAGCAATCCATTCCCTGATGGCATTTAAAACCATCAATCCCCAATTCCATTTGGATGATGATGATGAGTTGGATTTGTACTAAACCACTCTTTCCAGATCACATTTAGGCATGTTCCCTTTACGCTAGTTTTATATTTTGAAATCCTTTAAAGACTGATGATACAAATGTGTTATTATTTATGAAATATGCCTGCCTGCTATTTTGAAAGAATATTTTTTTAAAAAAACAGGCATTAACTGTTAAAAACATGTAGTAATAATAAAAGCTGCTAGAAATAAATTGAGACTTCAGAGAGAGAAGACTGTGGAGAATTTCTATGGGCTTTTATGAACATTGCATTTTCCATTCATATAAACATTATAGGATACTACACATCACAAGTAGGAAAACCATGGCTTCCAGAAGAGGGCCGTTCATTTTCCCTGCTGTTTAAATCAGCTGAGTAGCTGGGAACCTGCCATTAACATTTTGTACCTCCAGATAAAGTCCATGGTTTGTGCATATTTGGAATACAGAAAAATAACGAAATCATGAAATCTCCAATCATGAAATGCCTCTATTTCATGAACTGTTGGAGATTAGTTTGCTGACATTGGTTATTTTAGGAATTTTGTCATTTTAATTTTCATTTTATTTTAGGGTCCTGGCCATAAAAGATTTCTGATGCAAAGAATCACTTTTCATTTCTATAGCCACCCAGGGACACTTGTTTGATTTGGGTGGCTATTGAAATAGTATGAATAAACAAAATGCACTTCAGTTCTCATCATTAAAAAATTATCGCTGAAAGAAATGTGCTTTTTTCTCAAAACAGCAAAGCTATTACTATTTGAAGATTCAGCTGTTTCTTTTTTTAGCAAGGTAATCCCTCCACCTTTTATGTGTAAGCAACATATTGTCAACACTTCTAACATCGGATGTTTTTGCATTGACAACAGATAGAAATGTAGCCATCTTTTACCTTTTGCTTTTAGAGTTAGATGATGCTGGGAGAGGGATGTGAACGAGAGTCCAGCTAGACATAACAACATTAAACCTAGCATGAGAAACAAGGTTATTGTAACCAGAGCTGATAAGGAATTGGCGGGCTGGAGAACTGGAGAGGAGGCCCGCGCTTCAAGCTAATTGGGGAATGTGATTTATGATTGTTAATTGAAGGAGGGAATTGTGCTTTGATACTATGTGCTCAGGGGAGGGGAATTCAGTTTTTGGCTTCGATTATGCAGTGCCAGTATCATGCTACTCCAAATAAAGATTCTTTAAGATAAACAATGCCTCAAAGTTCTTTTGAAGAGTTTCATCTGTCAGAACCATGAGGCATACTGCATTATTGTCTTTTAATTGGATTTTGCATTACATTGCAGGAAGTCTGTTAAAATATATATAATTAAGACACATTTTTGTTGACGTAAATCTAAAGGATATATTTTCAAGTGAATTCAGTTTCAATATCTTATCAATCTATTATCCATCCATCCAACCATCCAACCATCCTAGGTTACAAGAGCTCTTAATCCATTGAGTCACATCTCTGAGCAGAAATCCAAAACAAAATAAAATCACATTATCAGCAATGTCATTTCTGGTCAAGGAAAACATTTTATTCTTATTGACAGGTTATTCTGATATCTTTTTATTGAGAATTTAGCTGTTTCTTTCTATGATGTTCATGAATATGTTTTATATTTACTAGATAAGAAGTTCCATGTATACAAGAACCAAAGGTGATTTTCCATATAAGATAAAGATCTAAGTGATCTCTTTTGTGGGTCTTTTACATTTTCAGATTTAACTGTAACCTGAAAAAAATGCAGTGTGTGAAGATGTACAAGTTGTGAAATTTTGTGATACAAAGGGCACATATTCACTGGAAGTTGTTTTATAGTGAATTTTGACCACCAACCAAATTTTCTGGAAATATTCACTCTAATGAGAAATATGCATAGATATAAAAAAGAAAAAAAAGGGCTGAGAGATTATTTTTTTTGGTCATTTGTATAGGGCTGTAGCAATCTGTGACAAAAATGACATTGATGTAGGTTTCTATTTGCTTTATTTTTATCCAAGACCATGCTTACTTTGACACTTTGGGATTCCTACCCAACTTCAGTTGGTCAAGATTGGGTTTATATTATTTACTATACAAAGACAGGAAATGGTTTTTTTTTTAAAGGAGTACTGCATATGGCTGAAAGCAAGAAATAATCAAACTCAAAGAGCCTGAGATTGTTAAGGCCTAGTGAATAAAATATTACACTATTTTGTTTTACAAATTATGGAGGTTAATTGGCTATTTAATATATAAATTTGATATGCAAAAGTGCTTTTTAAAAAAAAAAACAAATCTTGAGATCTAGTAGCCCACACAAATCACCTTTTCTGGCTTCCTATGTCCCAGGGTCCATGTCCCTTATGGTATCTTCCTTTGGTATCTCAGACATGGAAAACTAGAGAGGCTGCAGTTAATTAACTAAATTACAAGGTAATAAAATACTGCATGTAACATTAAAAAAAAGAATTCTGTAAGGATTTTCTACAGACCATGGGCTTATAAGTGACATGTCAAAAGCTGTACTCCAAAAACTGGAGGGGGTCATGAGAAAGAAATTAAAAGTCAAGTTAATTGCACCATCAATATGGTTAATAATTAACATTTTGTAGCTATACTTTAACAATAATTATACTTTTATAACATGTGTTTAATCATTTTTCCATTCTGCCAAATGAAAAATGAAAAATTAGAACTCAACAGTTCTAACAGTTCTTTGAAGAGACAGTTGAGTCCTATCAAGACTTGGAGAGGCCACACATGATGCCAGAGCTTTGAGCTGGGCACCTCTGCTGTGAAACGTGCTCTCATTTTATATTCCATATATTCTTTATCATCTTCCCACCCTGAAAGGAAAGAAAGGATGCAAGTACTTAGAAAATCTATTTTCTCCCAGTTTTGGCTCTCCCAGCAGTCACTCACTTGATATGACTTTTACATTGCAGAATATGGAGTCCCAGTGAAGACTGTTCACTCACTGATGAGAGGAAAGGCTATAATAATAATAATAATAAATTATTATTATTATTATTATTATTATAAGTTGGAAGGGACCTTGGAGGTCATCTAGTCCAACCCCCTGCTCAGGCAGGAAACCCTATACCATTTCGGACAAATGGCTGTCCAGTTTCTTCTTAAAAACTTCCAGTGTTGGCGCATTCACCGCTTCTGGAGGCAGGTTGTTCCACTGGTTAATTGTTCTAACCGTCAGGAGGTTTCTCCTTAGTTCTAGGTTGCTTCTCTCTTTGGTTAGCTTCCACCCGTTGCTCCTTGTCCTGCCTTCAGGCGCTTTTGAAAATAGCTTGACTCCCTCTTCTTTGTGGCAGCCCCTGAGATATTGGAACACTGCTATCATTTCCCCCTCGTCCTTCTCTTCATTAAACTAGACATACCCAATTCCAGCAGCCGTTCCTTATATGTTTTAGCCTCCAGTCCCCTAATCATCTTGGTTGCTCTTCTCTGCACTCCTTCTAGAGTTTCAACATCTTTTTTACATCCTGGTGACTAAAACTGGATGCAGTATTCCAAGTGTGGCCTCTTGACACAGGATGTTGCAGTTTATAAAAGTTATAAGGCTAATTGCTTTAAAATAGGTACTTTTTCAGCTGGTGCTTAAAAAGCACCCATAGAATTGAACAATAATACAAGTGATTACAAATGTTTTGCTGATGTGATTGATCAAGCAACGATGGAGTTGATCCAGAGTGAATCTGATGATCTTGACTCTTCACAATCAAAGTACAGAAGAAGTTTTTTTTTTGGGGGGGGGGCTTTCAGCAATATCTAGTAGTCTTTCTAGACTTTGTATCTTCCAGATGTACTAAGCTTTAGCTCCTGGAACTGCCAGCTTGGAAACAGCAGTAATATATTCCATTATTTCTGTTGAGATGCAAGTGCTTATATTGCAAGGGAAACAGTACATCTTGCAAAGCAGGGGCATGCTCTACACGTTTTGAATGACAGCTTCACATTTTGTTGCAATTGATGATTGTCAAAAACATTTGGGGAGCAGTTGACTTCTTTTAAGACTTGCTTGGTTGCAATCCTGCAAATCTCTGACGGGATTTGGAGACAGTTGTAGGAGCTGCTCTCTCTCACTTTTTTTTTGTTGGATTTGTTAGGATTGCTTTGTCTCTTAATATCTGCATCCAGGAAAAATGCAGAAGTTTTAACTGACGTTTCTTCACCCTGTAAGCATTTTTAAATTGCTCTCCCTCTCTTTCCCTTTCTCCCCCTGTGGGAAGGATACTTCAATGAGATGAAGAAAAACAAGTGACAAATACGACCGAAGCTTCCTGAGCTGGACATTCCCCTTCCTCACCATGGGAAGGATCCTGGAAATTTGCTTCTGCATTTCATTATAAACAATACTGATTGTCTGATTTATATTACTTACCAGCCACTTATGGAGAATGTTTATCTTTAAGGTAGGATTTAAGTAATTGTTATCAATAATAAATACCAAAAGCAGAGCAGAAATAGAATATTGATCATATGAAATCCTTGCTTTCCTGTAAACCCATAGTGGAGTACTAGTTTCAAAGCAGTGTATAAACACTGCACTTCCAGCGGTTTGGCCTATGTTTTTCCAACCACTGATGTACCAATAAAGGAGAATATTTGTAGCTCAGGATTGAAATGAGGGGTCCTTAATGCTCTCTCAGCTTGGTTGTTTTCTTGCAGACATTTCATGACCCAAACTAGGTAACCTCATCAGTGCTAGATGATGCACTGATGATGTTACCTAGCACTGATGATGTTACCTTGTTTGGGTAATGAAACATCTGGAAGAAAACAACCAAACTCAAAGAGCATCAAGGACCCTTCAACAACTGATGTGTTCCACATGTGCTGAAATACAGATTCCATAGTTTTCCAATCAACACATATGAAGGACATCAGATTGGAAGCGGCTGATAGAGATATATCAGGTGGTCTGACATTGCTCCTGTGCTTTCCAATGCTTAATTCTGTCATTTCTAAATATAAAGAATGATTGCCAAAGCACTATGTTGATTGAATAAAAATATTTCCTCTGTGTGGGTGTATGTCCCTGTATCTGTAAGTGTACACATTTGTGCATGCCTTCAGATACAAAGGCCAAAATATTATTACATTCTTCCTTCAATGGTCATTATAAATTATAATGACAAAAAGTACCATTTATTTCCCAGGTGTGTTTTTCTTTACATTGTAAATTTGCTGGGCTGAATTATTTCTGACTGATTGAAAATGACTTTATATACCTTTAATTTATCACAAGTTGGTTTAAACCCAAAAAGGGTTTTTTTTTTTATTGAATAGTTGTGAATAGATTTTCTGTAAAGAGCTTGAATTTATGATGTTTAGTGTTACACATTATACAGTTTATTTTTCGCCTGCTTGATCGTGCTGTGAAAATTCATGAATATTTAACTATTAACTGAAATGCAAAATTTTCATCACCATTTTATTGAAAAGTTGACATCTTAAAATACCATACATACCATTAGTATTCTGCTTCATTGTCACCTTATTGAAAAATGCTGCTAAAAAACAATACAGCCATTCTGGAGGGGAGAAAAAAATTGTCCGCCCAAGGCTATTAACTATAGTTCTACACATACATTAGTGACAAATAAGTGAAGCAGCCAATGTTCACAAAAGATGTCACTAAACTGCTAGGAAACAACGGTAACCATAGAAACCATCTCACACTGCAATCTGCACATCTTTTGTCAGTGTTTGACTAGAAATGAGATGCTTAAAATCATTAGGCTATCAAAAAATATCTGAAATCTCTTCATTGAAATCTACATATTTAAATATTTTGAAACCTGCAGAAACTTCAACATGATACTTTCATAAAATATTGTTTCAGCTCCTTACCCTCAACTATCACTCTATATGTGACAATAAAAATTATACATAGAGGATACTGATGTTCTTCTGTGTGGGGGAGGTGAGGTGGGGACTTTAGGCATGTTCACACACACTCCGAATGAAGAAAAAAGACAGAAATTCTTATACACATAACTTTTCTTTACATAAAACTCTACATCTCTATCTTTCAACCACCCTGGCTGCATAAATAGACCTATATATAAAGTGGTTCATTTTAATGACAGAGTTAGGTTGTCATCTTTTCACATTTTACTCAATCTTTGAACAGTAGCAAGAGATCTGAAGAAAAAAAAGATTTTAATTGTAAGAACATCATATAACGCTATGAAGATTGTGGTGCTAATGCTGTAACGGATAGATTAAACATTTTGAGCATTTATGTGGCATCTCAGAAACTCTAGGGTCCATTATTTTCATTCTTTCAAGACATAAAGAGCAACTCTGACCTTGGAAGGGATAATTCTATTTTAGAACCATCCTCCTCTCCCCCAACTTGATTTTTCTCTGTGAACCATTTTTTTTTAACTTCAGGAAAGATTCAAAGAGGGCCCCAAAGAGTTTTTTCAAAAGGCAACTGGACTTTCTTGGTTTGTTTTTCCTTGAAAACATTTCACTTCTCATCCCTAAAGCTTCTTCGGTCCTGACTGAATGGTGGGGAATAGAAGAATTTATATTCTTTGCAGTCGTCTGGTCATTAGCTCTCTGAAGGTCAGTCATTAGCTCTCTGAGAGTGGTTGAGGCTACTTGGGGGTTTATCTGTACTTTCAGGGTCACCTGAATCAGAGTGCAAATGGGTGTGGAACCTTCTTGAGACTGCATTTCTATTCCCCACCATTCAGTCAAAATTGAAGAAACTTCTTTGATGAAAAGCTAAACATTTTCAAGGAAACAAAAAAAGGAACACCCCCCCCCCAAGAAAAATCCAGTTGCCTTTTGAAAAGCACTTTTGGGACAACCATGACTTGGAAGACTGAGAATCTCCATAGATATTCAAAGAGACTATGATGGATGGAGCAAGACTGAGGATGGAATGGCACTGAGTCTTCAGCCACAAATCTACTTGAGGTCAGCACATACTATTTTTCTTTCTAGAAATAATAAAAGGAGAATAAATGAATCAGAGAAGCAGATGATTGGCTCGAGTCTTACATAGTACCAGAAATAGAAAAGTAACTCTACAGTATACAGTAGTTAATTATATTGAATAGCATGAATCCACTTCCCCTGCTCTCCACACACACATAATCTGAATCAAACTTTGGATGTAGATTGACTTATAGAGGAGGAAGGTAACTATAAATATGATACCTTTTTAAACTATGATTATCTCCCTCTTTTTACCACTCCCCCTCGAAAAGCAAACAAATGAAAACCCTTCATGTCACTTCAGGAAGAATGATCACCTGCAAGTCATTCCAT